>NC_088245.1:79919655-80220303 GCF_036013445.1 Caloenas nicobarica
GGCCCTGTGAATGGCACTGGATGCCAGGCACTGGAGGCCATGCACAAGACAATATATCTTTTGTCACTGAAATTTGTTGGGACTCAGCGCTCTGGATGCCCAAAGGCATTCAGGAACATAAATCTCATTCTGGAAAGGAATTAGGCTCCTGCCTGCCTTTGGAGATCCAGGCCAGTGAGCTGGCCGAAAGAGCCGATCATGAACACGTTCTGCCAAATGCGGCATTTCACTGGCACAACTGTTGCTGGAACATCTTTCTCAGCATACACAATCTTTAGAATGATCCCGACTCCCTGCTACCACCAACTTCTTCGACCCTAATTAAATCAACAGACAAGAAAGAAGCAAGTTATTTATCCCCACCAAACTTCAAAAAAATAAGCTAAGTTTTAAAAAACATTCCCCGCACCTTCCTGACATACAAAAATAAAAAATGAAACAGTAACTCACTTTCAAACACCAGAACAGCAACCTTTTCGTCACTGATGTTACAATCACACCAGTAGGAATCCTTATGAAAAGAAGGGCAACAGTAAAAAGAAATTTTTAAAAATCTCCTATGCATGAAAAAAGAGAATTTTGTCTTAATTTGTGTTCTTCAGCTTTCTAATGCCTCTTTAATTCCCGGCATCTCTAAATGAAAGAAGGAATTGATTTTCTCAGGAGTGGTCCACCCAGCAAAAAAACCTGTGTCAGTTGACAGAAGGCAGCACTATACCAAGCCTGAGCTTCACTGAAATTCTGAAACCACAAAGATGTTTTAATATTTCCAGAGACTATTTCAAGAGTAACAACATAAAAACATAGACATCTGGAATTAAATACCATTAAATTTCACTTCAGTTTTATTTTTTCTGTCTCAGTTGGACAGAGGCACTCCACTGAAATACACATTCCCCTGAAATATATTTTTGTATTAGTGCTGCCAACAGAGTCAGTTTCTAATTAAAGGGCCATAATATCTTGTTAATATTAACAGAGGGCAATGTTTGTGGTCTGCTAATTTTTTACATCTTCAGCACATCCTTAATAAGCAAAAGGGCTAAAAAAAAAAGCATTAGAAGAGATGACTGTACACTAACTTTTTGTGGGTATTGATGCATCGTTGAAGGTGTTCTAAGGAGATTCCACAGTTCATGCTTTGACAGAAAAGATCTTTTGTGCTGACCTGCCTCTTTTTAAGTAATTAAATGCTTTCTTGAAAAAACTCTAAAACAAAACCCCAAGAGAGGCAAAAAGTATATAATCTATGTAAGTGTAAAACATAAATTGAAAACTACAGTGTTTGGCTAGAATTTCAAGGAAATCCTTCTAAAGGTCAACTACTCCACTTCTCAAATCCTAAATTCAACAGCAACAATGTAACCCATCACGTACATAACTTTTCGACCTGAAAATCTCAAACCAACTTTTTTAAAAATTGAAAAAGGAAAAAAAAAGAAAAAGAGTCCTGGAGTGCTCATCATTTCCCTCAAAATGACAAAGGCAAGGACTGTATGAGATGAAGCTGAGGAGACAATTTTCTAAATAGCCTCTCTTTTGGCCCTTGCCACAGCACTTATTTCCCACCACCAAGGAGTCCGTGGCTCTGGCCTCCAGAGGATCAGCTGCAAAGCGAGCTCCTGATTCCTGGGGCTCCGTACCTCTCACCTTCCTTACAGGCCACCTTTGCCTTGACAAAGAGGGAAGAGGAACCTGACTTGCCAACACGAGAGACCAATTAAAAAAAAAAAAAAAAAAAGAGAGAAAAATAGTGGAACAAGCACTTCTGTCACAAAGCCGCAACTTCCGCTGTTGAGGCCTGGTTCGGGGTTTGGCTTGTTTGGTTGTTTTTTTTGCTTAACTACCGCTGCTGTTGGAAACGGGCACGCAGGGCTCCGTTGCCCTCGCCCGGCACCCCCACGCGCTTCGAGCTGCGGCGGTGCCCATCCCAGGGGGTGCTGGGGGGAGCCCCCCTTCCCAATGGGAGCCACGAAATGTCCTGCTGCAGCTGCACCGCAGTGCACGTTACTGAACTAATCATCGGTTTCCACCCTCCCCCCTCACCCTCTGTGTTTTTTTTTTTCTCTTCCTTCCTTTTTTTTTCCCTTTTTTATTTTTTTTTTTTTTCTGACAGCTGTCTTCCTATCTTCCCAACAGGTGCTATTAGGCCCTGAACAATGGTGAAGGCTTTTAAGCCACTGCTGTTGACAAGTGAAAGGGAACAACAAATGGCTCGGTAGTGCTCTTCTCCCTGGGTCACTCAACCAATGGGAATAGTTATTATTTTTATTTATTAGCTCTGCGGCACTGTCCTCCATTGTACCTCCTCCAACCTCCCCTTTCCGTGACAGCAAGGAGCTTTTTAACTTTTAATAAAAATGGGCGAGCGCTTAGCTCCTGAGCTGGCTCTTTCTGTAAAGTGCACAGCTAATGAATGTTGTCCATTTAGATCTGGATAATTTATGATGTCAGCGGAGCAGAGGTGGGGAGGGCTGGATCCAGATATGACCATTAGTTACACTGCCAGGAGTGACAGCGAGAGTAAGGGGAGGTGGAAGCTGGACAGAAAGAAGAGCTTCAACCCCCCCCGCCTTCCCCCAGTATTTGTTTTTGCAGGATAATTACAAGGTTAGACAATAAATAAGACATTCCCTCTTTTGAGGTTAACTTTTTTTTTTTTTTTTTACCCTTCTTAGCATTTCTCTTGAGAGAACAATGGCAGATGGAAGAAAAGTTAATTTTCCCTTAAATGAAAGTGCCTGCACCCATTTAAACGATGCACTCCGACTGGTTATCGTTAGGAGGAAAAAAAGTGCCAAAATCTTTTCTGATCCTAATAATGAATACATGCATTTGTACACATATATTTACTAGATGAACTTACTTTATTAATAAACTGTGTGTAACAAATAAGCTCCATCAAATGCAAACCCTGTATTGCCACTATCCTGGCAAACCAGGTAAATATAAAGGCAAATCAGGCAATTCCATGTCCAAACAAAATCAGTAAACCAGCAAGTCACTTGGAAGCGCAAATACACTTGAAAGTTGAAAATATAATGCTAAAAATCATCAAAATATTGACACATAACAGAACCGGTTGGTTTAGAGTCATATGTTATCAATCAAATTGAGGTAAGAGCATGTGCATCTTCTGATCGTCTGGACCTATTTAATATAAGTTGACATAACTGTGTAGTGAAAGGATTACAGTCATCAGATTGTCTGAGTACTTCCAAGAGTAAATGTGTACCATTATAATTTGAACCTAATGATAACACTGAAAGAACCATAAAACACTAATTTGGGATGTTAATAAAACTATTAAAAGGATTTTTAAAATTGAAAATAGAAAACTGAAGAGGATATCCCCCCAAAAGAACCAAGAAAACACACAGTAGGCTCAGATTTCTATTCTTTTCAAATTCACGACAGACTGTTTTACCACTGGAAGTGAGAATTAAAGCACATACGCCTGATGCTAAACAACTACACATCCTGAACTCCTCTTGCACAACATATGTGAAAACAAAATCTCAATCATTGATTGCCAGATGCCAGAAAGATATGAACAATAATAACAATAAAAAAGATGCACACCATAAATCAAAGCTTCTGAAGTGCAGGTAGTTTCACAGTAAATCAGACTTCTAGTTGTGATGTAAATGATATTTGCATGGAATCATTATGTCAAATTAAGTAGAAATTATTAAAGCTAATGTCATCTGTGGACTTGCTTAAAATAATCTTCCAAGATTTGCACACAGGCTTCTCCACCGAAGTACAGCATTCCATCTGCCTTGACAACTTGTTCTGTTTGTTCTCACTTGTCTCCATTCATGGATTTTTTGGACTCTGTTATTTTCGGTGTAAATAGGGAGAGGAAATACACTGGGTTTCCTTTTGATCAAGCATTTTTCTTCCCGAGTTAGGGAATAACATCGAGACACACAGGTGGTTCAGCCATGTAACAGTCATGACAAGTAATCCCCAAATAAGCAAAGAGAAATCAGAGAAAGTCTATTATGCATAGCTCTTTAACATACTAGTTCTAGATAAGGGGAAAGGAAAGTCAGAAAGAAAGAGCGGAGAAGTCAAAGGGAGAAAATAAAAGAGAGACAAGGAAAACAGTACTGAGAGCAAGGAAAGAAGACTAAGAAAGGGAACTCATTTGTCAAAATCCAAAACGTACTTATATTACACAACGCACTGAAGGAGTATGAGAGTCAGGGCAACTCTGCAGCCACTCCCTGACAATTGAAAATGGTCTCAAACACGGAATTGCCCTATACCCCAGCCATCCAACAGACAACTGCAGCAGCCTGGGCAAACATGGAAGAGAGGAGGTAAAGAGCTGTAACATGAACTTCCGCTATCAGAAAGGACAACAGGATTTAGATTCGAGCATAAACTGTGCCTTCAAATCATTGCCAGCACGCCACAGGGACAAAACCTTATTTCTTTTGTATCGGAGAGGAATCCTACTCATACCCTGCAGAAGAACTTTTTCAGACTGTTTTAGAAAACTTAAGACTTTCTCCATTCACCTCAGGATGATACAAATTCCTCTGCAAACAGTAGTCCACTTCCACAAGATCAGCTGCATTCAGGATGGCTTCATGAATCACCAAGGGCCAGTAAGGTGAATGCAGGGCAGGAACAGAATACCCTCCCAAGAACTAAGGTCGTTCACTGAGCAGCTCTTTACACAATGATGACAATGAAGGGGCACTACATTCTCCTTGGTGAAAATTACACAGGCCCCAGAAATACAGAGAATGTCAACATTTCCTCTGATGAATGGAACTTACTTCAGAACAAGAAACAGTCCTCCCACCTCTGTGCTACCAACATCATCAATTGCCACCTAGAGTTAGCCTTTCTCCCACTTTGTCCAACAAATTTGTCATTGTTCTGGAAGCTAATTTGTTCCACCGAAAAACAAGGGAGGAGTAGGTGTACTCATCCTCTCAGAATTCTCAAACTACCTGTTTGAGGAGGCCTGCCCCTAGTGCTTGGGGATGCCTGAAATGAGGTCTTTCCCATAAACAAAAAAATATTTTTTTTGCAATTGCAAAGCATTCACCTGTCCCACAAGATCAGTGAAGACGAGGCTTAAACTGAACCGAACAGGCTGAAGAAGTTTTTCAGATGAAGAAAGAACCACTTGGAAGTGCCCACCTTCACTGCAACGTCTGCAGTTCAGGATCCTAATCATCCTTCACTTGTCAGGTGTGGTGATAAGACACATCTGAGTTCTGCTGTAAATAAGCAGAAAAGTTGCACTATGTTTTATCAGACAGAAGTCTCTGGTACCAGTGATCTTCATAGCTGTCTCCTCTTTTCCTGATTATTTCTACCTTCCATGGTTACAAAAAGAACAAGGCATCTTCTGAACAGCTCTGACCAGTACAGAAAGCAGCAAATAACCTACGTGAACAACATGGGTCTTTATGAATCTGAAGTTCTAATCACTGCCCTGTTTCTCCTGAGACTCTGGCCTCATATTCGAAACCTCAATGGGACCACATCTACCTACTGAAAGAAAAAACAAACACAATCTTTCCTCTATGACTATGATCTCAAACACTGACTGGGTTATAACTGAGTAAAGGAACAGGACACATGGATCATAATGCATGATCTGGGAATCAGCGAGACAAACTCTTATGAGGAGCTGGACTTATACTCAGGAATGCGGTCTTGTGAGACCTAAAAATGATCTTCCTGACATCAAAAGTGGTGCTTTTTGGGATTGATAGCTCCTTCAAATAAAGACTGAATCTCTAAATGAAGAGCATATTAGACCAAAGAACAGATCTGTGAAAGAACCCAAAGAACAGATTTGTGCAGCTTTACTGCTGGAATTCTTGGCTCTGTCTTCTTGTGTCTTTATCTTTGTGGGGTAACTGGACTTTGATTCAAACTTTCTCCAAGTCTCTAAGAAACTCAGCTAAATTTTAATGTTTGCACTGAAATCACTTCCATCAGAGAACTCTTGGTGTTGCTGTGAAGAAAAGACATAAATCCAAGTCCATTATCAACTGTACCTCAATTTTAATGTTGACACATCTAAAATATATTAATGAACTCTGTCTGAATAACAACATTATTCAGACTGTTATATGTAATAATATCTTTTGCGATTTAATTTTGTGGCTAATATTGACCTCTCATGTATGGCACCTACCTCTCTTTGCAGACACAGTGCTCAACGGTATGCAGTTTACACACAGATTTATTTCGTATCTAGTAAGAACGGTTTGGAAAAAGAACCACACACAATTCGGCTTTTCTTTTTCAAACTTGAGACAAAACTGGGGTTGAGACTGAAATATTTTCTTTTAAGCCTACCTCTCTCTGAATAAGGCAGAGAAGTCTTTGAACAAACCTATATTAAATGTTTCTCTGGCATGCCTGTGTGAAGGAGAGTCGTACCAAATACATGCAAGTATGCCAAGCACAGAGTCAATATCAAAAGTGGGGTGGGGAAACAGAGGGATGTGGGGCTCCTGTGGAGTGAAGCAAATGACAAGGGCAAATTCCCAGCTTGTCTGAGAACAGGGTGTCTGGGAAGGTAGGGTGTGGAGTAATTGCAGAATGGTGTAACAGGGAATTTAATAGATCAGAAAAGGCTGAATGGGATAACAGGCCCATTGTTCAGAAAGTTCTCTTTTGTGACCAGGCTTTAAGAGAACGCCAGAGCAACAAATGACTTAATCCTGGGGGGATGCTATGGCATAAATGAAAGCAGTCTATACCTTGAAAGCCGATGGAATAAATTTCTGTATCACATAACCACACTGACGACTGCAGCTTTCAGCAAAGTCTTAAGAGTTGCAATTGGCAAAGCTCACACAATCGTGCATTCCCATGTCCCGCTTTCCCTCTTCATCAGCATTTGCCAATGTACTCGAGAGGTGGATGGGGGAACAAGCCACATGAATGATAAACAGACATCGTCAAATGCCACGTAACATACAATTGTTACGGGGAAGAACAGAAGAGAAAGAAAGAATTATTCTGTGCTGGCTTCCATTCTCTCCTATGTTCTAACCACTAAACTCAACTCAGAGCCTCCTGGTTATATGAACACAGCCATTAAGCACTATACCACCGATTTACCCAGCTTCCCACTCCCTCACTAAAGAAATGGAAGTGCCGTAATAGACACTTGGTGTAACATGGAGGCTAAGCTTCCAAGTCTCTCACTGAGCATCATATGTCTTTGGGAAACTTTCCCATTTGCTCATGTATTTCTTGAGCCCTGTTACAGCAGATGATGGAGCCGGAGGGTCAAATCTAATTCCTGGTACATCAAAGAGAGCATCTTTCCAGTTATTTCAATGCAAGCTGGATCAGGAATACAGAAAAGACCGCCTAATTGAAAAAGTAAAGGTCACACTGTAGGGCATAATACAGAATACATTATGCCTACCCCTGCAAGGATGGCAGGGTAGGTAGTGGAAAATGGAACAACGCCAAAAATGGCACCATCAACTTTTGCTTTATATATAACAGAAGAACTGCATACTATTTATTATATGGCCAGGGGATTAAGAAAAATAGAAAATGACTGGTTTTCATAGAAAAGGTAGAAATATGCATTTCTCACTCAACTGCAATATTTCTTCACCAAAGTAATAGATTCTTATTTGAAAAAAAATAAAAAAATAAAAATCTTGATCTCATTCTAACTCAGGCAGAGAAGTAAAATGGAGAAATGTAATGCAGCCATTCCAAAGTCAAACTTTTTCCAGATCTTTATGAAACTTGGGCTCTAAACTTGCAAATTCATACTATAACTAGACAGAACCCATTAGTGGGTTCTAAATTTGGCAGCAGAAATTCTTAAATTCTCAGAGAATCTTGTGAATGACATACAATCTGAAACAACTGATCAAGAAAAATTATTTTGCTTTCCAAGAATTCAGAGTAGAAGAACTGTAGCTCACTGTCATTTGCGGTTTACTTGGTAGGCAGTGTGTTGTACTTTTTATCCTCTTCCTCTCCCATTTACTTTTTGCTAGAGGAAAAAAAAAGGAGCACCACAGGTGTGCATTGGTGGAGCACTCTGCACAAAAACTAGGGTTCTGCAAAGCCTTGATCTGAGTTTAATTGAAACTCTTACATTTCAGATACTTTTTGTAAGTTTAAAACATATAAAAGCAGCTATTACCACTTTCAACATTTCTAATTTGGACAAAATAAAATAATAAAAAGTTTCCTTCATCCTATTTAAATTACATTTGGGTAGTTCTCTGTGGGGCTACTACAAAATGCTTTAAGGCCACTAGTCTCTTGGCTACATTAAATTAATGAGGCATCTCAAGCATTCACTCTTCTACAGAAGAGTGTAGACTCCCTGGTCAGACACCTACAATTCACTAAATTGGAAACACTGACCTAAGGGAGACATCAGTGCATTCTCCTTGCAGACAATATTGCATTGTAATGTAAAACATAGATAATATTTGGGAGATTAAGAAGATGAGGTATATGTTGAGTGGATTTTTCAATGTCAGTATGGATAGGCTTCAGTTGACTCAGTGTAGTTCTCCTGACCACTAAACCGTTCTAGTAGTTTCAGCAGCATGCAATACTATGTCCTTCTTTATATAAACACCTCAAACACCCAAGTTCCAGGAGTCCATATTGTTCCTGCTGCTCCATACAATACTTCAATTAAGGCTGAGCTACATTAACTATGATTACATAAAAAAATGTGTATTTCCATAATGACACTTTTTCTCCACCACTATAACTCTTCACTCCCAGAGCTGTATTTATAATGAGATGGTGTGGTGTATTTTCCATTAAAAGCCTCGGCAGGAATTTCTGTAGTTTTTCTCGTGTATCACAAGTTCAATACTCTTTCTGCATTTGCTTCACAATAACCAGTCCATTTCCAAGTGATTAATTTTCTATTCTAAAACAATGCATTCCTTTCCCCTCTCATTTTGTTGGTGTGGTTTTTTTTGCTTTTCTTACCAAAAGAAAAAAAAATTCTTTTTCAATGACATCATGGTATAAAATTTTCAAAGCAGGTTTTAGCGGGAGATATGCAGATTGCTTTGAAAAGTTACCCTCATAAATAACAACAAAGTACTGAATTATCCAGGCTGTAACTCAGTCAAGAGGTGCTGTAACCATTTATATTATATGACCTCAGCAGAACCTCTTGATTGAATTGCAGGCTTTCATTAAATCGGGCACTCTGTATTATTTTCTCTGAACTAGAGTAAATCAGAATGGCAAAGAGATTAGCCCCCAAGCCCATCTCTTTGTGATCTACAGGCATATAATTTTTAACCATTACCTCGATTTTATTTTGTAACTTTAAAAGATTGTGCATAATCTACTGTGTCAATAATTCCATTCTTGCTGAAGTGGCATAGTCTGATGACATGACAAAATAATACTGTGTAACCTAGGTACATGTAGAAACGATGATGCTTGTAAAGGGGCGAGATGCCGCTACTGAAAGCTAGAGAAAAGTGGGGAGAAAAAGGAAGGAAAAGAGAAACTGTAGATTCACAGCACTGCAGATTCATTCACAAAAAGCTGGAAACCAGAAGCGACCATTAGCTCATCTAGGCTCATCTTCTATATATATTACTGAATATTCATTATTTCATCAACCAAAATCAAACCTTCTTCTGATTTATTTCTAACTACCATTTCACTAGAAGAGAAACAGCTGGCCTCTGAGTCAGGACATTCCATAAATATCTCCCTGCTTTTACTGGAAAGTTGTGTGTGGAGGGATGAGGGTGGAGGGAACCGGGTTACTTGTAACACTCTCTCCGCTCATCTCCAGCTGGCTTATACGATGCTGCCTCCATAATGTGAGAGACAACCTCCACACCAGCAGTTCTCAAACAAATCCATGACAACAACCTGAACGTTTTCGTGCTTTTTAGGGGGTGGGTCCACACAGGAGCTCCTGTGCCACAGGTCCGCAGGACTCACTTCTCCAGAGCACGCTTCCCAGGCTGCTGGGCCCGGTCTGGGAGACGGCCACACGTGCAGGGTGGGTATTTTGAAAGATAGCAAGAGAACATCACTCTGGATGTACAGTTCATGTCTCACATGGTTTAAGAGAACCCAGTTCTCCCCACGGTTCGTATCATACATTGGGAGAACACGGCGCTTTCCTTATCTGGCTGCAACTTCTCACAGCATGCTTCGGTTTTCCTTATTGCTTGGACTTTGCCTCCTTTTCAAAGCCCCTACATTTAACTCGGTGAGAGAAAAGCTACAGTAAGTCCCTTTTCCCTATTTTCTTATATTTGTGTAGCTGTTAGACATTTTGCAAAAGAGGGGAGTACCAGCCAGCCTTTCACAACAAAAGGGCTACTGTCACCGCGCCAGTCCCAGACATGGTGGAAACCAGCCCACAGGAAAAGGCCTGGCTCCAGCGCTAGGCCCCGGCCGAGCACAGTCACTGCATTCACTCAAATTGGCAACAGGTCTCAGTGTTCCTGGCTTTGAGCTGTGAACAAGGGTCGGGATTGAATAACCAATTATACAACCGCTGACTGAGTTTATCCAAGGTTTGCAAACTGCTATAATAGCCCAGTATTCACTGGCTGTTTTATCCTTTTCCAGATATAGTGTCATATCTCCCCTTGTGCCCCATTTACATGTCACTTTATTACATACATCCATTAAAAAGGTTAATACAATGTCACAGTCAATGCCTAAATGTTGCCATTCAGTATCCTCGCTGTGCTCCCCGGTACATTTCATATAGGCACATTTCTTTCTCTCCCGCGCGCTTGCTCGCGCGCTCACACGCACGCACACGCTCTTCCCTGCTGCAAGTTAAATCAATTTGCTGTCAAGAATACACGGCAGCCTATGAACAAAACGGTAGCCAAGAGTCGACGGAGTAAAAAATGCATGCTCCCTAAAGTCGCCAGTCGCGGCGAACGTACTGTACCACTAGCGACGGGGATAACCTTTAAAACCCCGAAAGTTCAGATTGGAGACATTGTTGAGACTCCCTGAATCACCTGGGTCTCTTAAACTATCAGGAAAGTTCACTCACTACAAATGTTGTTTTGAATGGCTTTGCTTACTTTTGGATAAACGTTAAACATACCAAGAACTGTTCTTCTCTGATTTTTTAACGCTTCCCAGCTTGACCCCACCTATAACCCAGACGCGTAGGAGGCTGGAAAAAACCAACCAAAATCCCCTACATCTTCCTGTGAATGACTGATGGAGATCTTGCTTAAAGTTGGTCGTTCTTTTTTCGAAAAATACTGTTTTCTCTGATCAAATTTATCATCTCCGCATAGAAGTTTATTCCTGAAAACAGCAAGAAAATGACTCAAAATCTTCTACGGGTTCACTTTTTGAGATAAAGGCATTCCTGTTATTTTTTCATTTCTGTTTCCTACTGGCCTATTAACACAAAACGGCATGAGAAGCCAAAGACAAAATTTTACATTTTTATTTCGTACTATACAGCATGTGAAAGTGTTTGGTTCAGAGTGAAGGTATTTTATCAGTGCTCAGACTGTACCTCCACGATCTTGTGAAGGGCTGTACAACAGCAATACGAATCACTGCTGTTTGCCTGTACGATATCAGCTTTTGAGTTGAGCAGTACGGTAGGGAATCTCCAGTAGTACTACAGTGAAGCTACATTTATTTCACAAATTACAGTTTTGATTCCTGATCACAAAAGGTCTTCATTTAACTTTGTGGCTTTTTAGAGTTAGAAATAGGGCAGTTCTGGTAAGAGAGTTTGATCCTGACAAGTGAAAAAAAAAATGAGGGTATTTTTTATTCTCCCTCACTTTCGTGGGGCTTGAGACTTTTGGTCCAAACCAATGGACTAAAGCACAACAAAACCCCACCTGTTCCTCTGGTATATCTGACCATGTGAGTCAATGGACACAGACGAAATGTTTTTAAAAAGACTATTTTTGTGAAATCTATTTGTTTATTTATAGATTATCACAGTCAAGAAAAAGTGCACAAATGCTTGAATATCATCTAAACCAAGGGTTCTATCAGCTCATCATCATTCTGTGAAGTCTGACTGCAACAATGGAAAATGGAAGATTTTTCCCAATATGCCCCACTTCAAAAGAACATGAAATTAGTCTTCATGTAAACTATGTACTAGTCCTAAAGGGAACAAACCCATTCAGTCAAGAGAAAGTTATTGATCGGGGTAAGACTTTAAAAAAAATGTTTTCATTCGCTTTTTTAAAAAAACTTCACACAGGTTTTGGGTAATCTGTATTTCCCTTCTGATGAATGCTAAGGCTTCTAACACCAACAACCCCTGACACACAGACCATTGCGTGTGATGGTACCAAACTGTGCTGCAGGGAGCCTAAATGATCTTATTTCCTCATTCCTTAGTTTGGGAAAAGTTAGGGATATGTGAAGCATTGAGATGCACTGTTAGAAGAGCACAGCAGCCCTGACACACTAAATGGAGAGACACCCCAACTTCACATAATTTGACTCTCAATAAAAAATTAAAATCTTCAAGAAGTTCTGTTACTCAGATATTACTTAGGATTCTAAACAAGAAAATTATAGCCAAAACCTATTTCCAGTGAATCACTTTCCTATCTAAAAGCCTGTATGTAAAGTTCTTTCATTCTTTTTTATGTCATGCCTTTTGAAACATGCACAATGCAACTGCCCACTTTTGCATCATAAAAGATCTGTAGGCACCACATTATTCAGCTATCAGTAATAGACTCTTGATTGAGCTGGAGTCTGAATGACACATAGTAGCAGCAAATGATAAAAAGAGAGACTGGAGAAAAACCCTCCCCTCAATTTAGTCCTAAACCAATTATCAGCAAGCTATGTGCACCATGAAATTCTATTAGAAACAAATTATGTTAGCACTGTTTACGAAAGCTATGGTAGGTTGTTATCCAAACCCACAAATTACATCTGAACAGAAGAGAGGAATGGGATAATTCTTTTGGCAAGTGGAGAGGCTGGTATTTTTCCTTCTGTTTCCTCCTCTTGCCTAATTTTTCTAAAGAAAAAGAAACTGAGTCTAAATTTTGTTACTACAGCTTCTTACAACTTCTTGCAACTTCATAACCTGACTTTGTACTAATCTAACTAAGCCTGAAGCAAGGAGCTTCAGAATCTTTTAAAGAAGAGCAACTCAGCTGAGCTTCTTCAGAAAAGGACATTCTCCAAACCCTGACTTCTTTTTCCTGCTCATTCAAGCACAAAAAGGAGAAAATGAGGCTGGAATTTCTATGGCCAAAACCAAAACAACAAACCAGCACATGATACACCTTGGTAAGTTTACAGGCTTTCAGATAGAGAAGGATGCAAAACTGCATCATATTTGCACAAACATCTGCAACAAAGAAAGGCCTAACTTGAAAATATTGTAATAAAAAACATTATCTTTTTCTGCCAGGGAACTCTGAAAGTGAAAATTCCCACCTATCACCCCTTTTTATTCACAAATCAGCATCTTGCATGTGTCTGCTGCTCTGGTCACCACACGACACACTCCCGGATGCATTGCTCTGCAGGACGTACTGCCTCTGTCACATTTTAGCATTACTTTAGCAACGTTAGGATCTCACACATCAGAAGATGACAGTCTACAGCTCTGTAATGCACCTACAAGCAGGCCATGTTTGGAGGAAACCGGTATTTCCTGAAAGATGTGGGCCTCCCAAGTAAAACCGTCATATTACTGATTCGTGGAGCGGTGTTTTCATTCCACTGTCAGATGGCTTCTTGCAAACACTTCAGTTATGTATAACTGCAGAAAGAGGACGCAGTACAATACTTACTGATTGCTAACTAATATTTTTGTCTCAAACATCAAAGGAGCTCTCTCGAACGATGAATATGAACGATTCAGATTTCAGGAAGTTGAACACTAATCTACAAATGTTACTAGCCCCATCTGTCCCACAGTCCACAGACTCTGAAAGAGTGGCAAACACTCTGGTGGGTGATCGGAGTCCTTTGTTATGACATCTAAAAAAGAAAAATAATCTTAAAAATAATAGCTTTACTTCCTTCTAAATTTAGAGAGAAAATCTGACTGGTTAGTTTCCAACCTTCTCATCATTTTCCTTCCAAGACCTTTTTATTGTGATCACACAAATAGTTTTCATTAATATTCCAAGTGAGATATTAATTAATATCTAGCTATTCAATCCTTGACAGAAAAGACGAACAAATCGGAGTTTGATTTACTGACTCCTTGAAATAGATTCTTAAGGGAACTAAAGAAATGCAGAGATTAGAACATATTGTGTCCTATGGAACTCATTCTTATGGTCACTCTGGGCTTCTTCTATTTATAATTGTGCCTTTTGGTATTGACACTACTTCCCTGCCCTCATCAAAAGAGAAGTACAAAGAAGCAAATGTGAGGGCAAATTTTTTCTTCCATCAACTCTGAAAGCCAGGTGCCCTAATACAGTATGGTTTTATTTCTATTACAGTTCACTTCTTAGTCTAGTGTTAGAAACAGCCAGCTCTAAGGCAGGTCCAGTAATTCTAGCTTGCTAATTGGTTATTTCAGAATCATATTATTATTATTGCACTCAAGAATTGGAATGCTACTGCTTTCATCAACCGTTGGTTAAAAAAACCAAAGATATGAATTTCCACCTCTTCAATTTTGAGACTGCAGCAACGTGCTGAATTGCCAGTGGTTGGTAGATAGCTTCTATTTCAAACACATATTTATCTGTGTTAGCTGCAAAATGATAGGGCTGTATAGAAGTAAAGATTCACTTGTTTCATGTTCCTAATCTTCTGCTGAATATCCCTTCATAACTTGACTATAAAGGGATGGATTTATTTGAATTTCGTTTGTGATGTCATGCAGATTTAAGAGCATTCTTAAATATATGAAATACAAGAAAATCTTTGAAAACTTTTCTCTCTGAACATGCAATAGGTATAATGAAACAGCCAGGAACAGTGAAACTTAAGAGAAACGTAACTTAAAATCTATCAGACTATTAACATTTTAACCACCCCCGCTCATATTCATGTTGTTACATTTTCAAGTTATTTTCCCTTTACAAGAAACATAAACATAAGTTTCTTTGATATTTTAAACCCCGACTTGGAGACTGTTTTAACCTCCCTCCGTCCAAGTGTTAACTGACTAATAGCTCTGCAGATGTGGAAGAAAACATCTCTCATCTCCCCCATGGTCCGGCACCTTCCATTTATGGTTAGAATGATTTCATTATGTTTTACCGCTGCTGGCTGCCATATTTTTCCCCTAGCTCTGTCCCCAGCCCACTGCTTGCTGTTACAAACCTCAGAAAGGATTTGGGAAGCTATCACTCAGAGCACCACTGAGCAAGAGCCAATCACCAAGGCAAGGGAAGCCTTCTTACCTAAACAAACCATTATCGGCTCATCTCATGTCTTTGTACTCTTTTTTTGCTATTACCTCACGGGATTAACTTTTATCTCTAATCTCTGCTCTGGCCAACTGTCGGGGAGCCTAAAAGCTGCCTGTCTTTTAATCTGTGTGTAATAATACTTGCTGCTGCTAACAGATAACTGTGAAACAACATGGAGGGAAAGAAAACACACAAACACATAAGGGCTGATTGTTAAAAACTGCCGCGCTAGCTCCTACCTGAAAGGAGAGCAAGATCACGGGTGATGTCCATTTTGCATTCCCTTCATTTTCTCTTTCACGTTTTCCTTTTCAATCCAAACCCCATTGAAGCGATTTAATTTGGGGCTTCTGTTCTTACTAACCAGTTTATCTGCTGTTCAACTTGAGATGGCCAAGTTTCTAGGACTTTGAGAAAATCCTCACCTACCTGTAACTTTCCATTAAACAAACAACAACAACAAAAAATCGGGATGGGGAACATGACAGAAAATAAAAAAGGAAAAGAAAATTTATGATCCTACTGTAAAGGGAGATATCCAAGGCTTCAAAACCATCAGCATTTTAAAACTTGCCTTGAAATAAGTAAGTTTCTTACTGGGTGGCATGTTTACCAGGCCGTCAGGCTTGAAGTTAATTCTTTTATATGCTCCCCCAATACTACATTACACCATGTTTGGTAAAACAAGACTAAGACTGAAAGACAAACAAAGACTTCTTAATTATGGCCAGGTGTGTAGGGAAGCAGTACTCACAGAATATGGGGTCTTGTGGGGTTATAGCAGGGAGGCAAACCCTCATAAAAACTGCTCTTGTAGGGGTTTTGGTGGCATTTTTTCCCAGATTTTATTAAAAGCTTATTAAAGTCAAAGACAGGCCCTTTGATTTAAATCTAGTCCTTGAAAGAGTTTGAAAATCAACAGGGGAGAGGAATAAAGGAGGCATACCAACAAATCTCAGCAGGAGAGTTATGGATACAGTATTTTTAGGATGTGGCTGTAAGGACAGAAAGGATACAAGTCTCACATGGAGTAGTAACAGCAATTAAACCAAGAGTGTTAGCGATAAACATATTTGAACTGTTGCACTATATAACTCCTAGGAATCCAGATCGGTATCTTACTATACCTCTAAAAACCTATAAAGCAAAACAATATACTCCAATCACTCTCCTGATATGCGAACTGAAGAATTAGGCCTTGCATCGTATCTTGAATAACCAGCAAACTCAGACTTAGGGAAGCTGGGAGATGTAAACCAGCACATGTCAAAATTTCCTCCGGGCAGGTCCAAGACAATGACTTCGAGGGCTGTTACTCTGAGAGTCCTAATTAGAACCGATCAGGCAGTTTAGGACAGTGCTATTCGTCATTAGGTCTCAGTGCTTCACAAAAGAGGTCATTATCATCACAGTAGTAGTGTTGTAGCTACCTAGTCTATGGGTATGTGGCTGAAGTAAGATTTGAGGGGAAAAACAGAGAGAACTCCATTAGCTAGCTGACATTGACAATGTTTGTTTGCCCGTGTCAAATCTGATGACAACTTTATACATCCTAACGGTTCTGTAATTTTCCAGCTTTAGTCAGAAAGACATCACTATCCCCAAGTGGGGAAAATAAGACAGAAGAAATGGCTTGCCCGAGGTCACCCAAGAAGGCCCAGTAGCAGAGCCAAGGTCTTCTAGTCTAAAGCTGAGCCAGGTGACAAAATAATCAGGGCTGTCTGTCCCTCTCCAGCACCCGATTGAGCTGCACCTGGAAATGAATGAGAAGCCAATGCAGGTGTCAAAAAGCAGGTGCAGTGTGTCCCCTGTGGCTAACATCATCCATAAGAAATCAGAAAGGCATTCTGCAGAAATGAGTGTCTTCTTTGTAGTGTCTAAATATCAGCCCTCTGCATAATGTGTTGTAATAATCTCAGTTACAAATCACAGTGACAAGGATTACAGTGGTATGGTCCAGACATGGAAGGCAAGGCTGCTATCTTCCAGCCAAGCACCAACAAGCAAAGGGAATTTTTAGCTACCAAAGCCACGCGAAACTCCAGGAACAGAGAACAGGTCAGAGACAGTCCCACGCATGAACTTATTGGCAAGGGAGAGAAAAAGACCATTATGGATGAGGGAGAGGGACTGGAATCACCCTTCATTACGCCTAAATCCTTTCCTAATGTCTGACACTACTCTCTCATTTGAACTGATGTTGGGGGCTTTGTTCTTTACTCCATATGCTACTTGACCAGAGACAAAGGTGTCCCAGCAGCCAGAGCTATCTGTCCTTTCACTGCAACTCAAACCTTCCCTCTCTCCAGTCATCGTTCCTGACAGTATTTTGAACTCCAGCGGAGAAAAGCAAGAAAAATGTAACTAATTCTCCCATCCACCAATATATTGATGACATCTGTCTGCATATTATGTTTTTTATCATACACTACCTATCTCCAAATGGTTTGCCAGGAATTCTGAATAGATCACAATGAGGAAATTCAGGGCCTCTCTTGCCAAATGAACCAGGGACCACGAATGTCTGGGATTATGCAGAAAAGAAAACAGAGGAGCACCCAGGAGTGATACTATCCAGCTCGGGAAGGGATCACAGATGATTTAACAATGTTGCTGCTCAAGCATCAACAGCTGCAAGATAGATCTAAACACGGATGGTACTGGTAAAAAGTTCCCCAAAAAGCAAGACAAGAAGCATTCCCTCTCATTCCACACCTTGATACTAAACTAAGAGGGACAAGAAAACTTCAGGAAACCAAATTGTTCAAAACTCTGTCCCTCTCACCTGTTTCACTCGGCAACATGAAGTCTAAAGACGTGCCCTTCTCACTCTAATATGCTAATACTCAGCCCCAAAATATAGAATCTTTGTAAGCATTACAATATTTATTCCTCAGCTCAGATCTGAAAATGAAAACAAACCACTATATCCTCTCACTGCCACCTTTGAAATTCTTCTTTATACCACTGTCAGTGTTGGTCCACCATCTCATTTCATCAGAGTAAAGATCTACATCTGTTCTACGTTTAAGATACAACATTCACAGTTTTTCAGACTGCCAGCACCAAAAACTAACAACCAAGTTCTAATCAGTGACAGAGATGCGCCTACACTTGCAGCCCACTCCCACTAAAATAAGTAATTGGGGACACGAGCACTGACTTTGACCTAAGTGCCCAGATTAGCAACCTCCCACTTGTCCCCCCTCAGAAATCAATATATTGCCGTGTTTAAAAACGGTTTGCTGAAAACCTCACAGAGGCAGCCCGGTGAGGGTGATTATCTGAGGATCTTAAGTGAGGCTTTAATAAGATTCTACTGTATACACTGCATCTAAAAAAAAGCCCACTAAAAATAACAATGAGATGAGATGATTGTAGAGGATCTCACTCTCTCAGCATCATTTCTGGCTTGTGCCCACATGACTACAGTGAAGATATCTTGTCAGGCCACGAGGGCTTGACAGGCTTAATCAATAGCTGTTATTTTTTCACAAGTGCCAACTAAAGAAAAACATAATTTATGCCACGCAAGATGCTGACAATAATTCATACTAATTGGGCTGCCTAAAATTTCCCTTCTGTCCTTCTGTTTTCAATTGCTTTTAACTTTGCAAACTTTGACCGTCCATACTCAAATTCTTAGTCTCTGAGCTAAGGAAAAAATGAAAACAGAAGAGCAACAAGGGCAATATTACTTTCTTGCTATCTGACAGTTTAAGCTGCCATTTCTATGCAAAACTTGCACTGGGTTTTAGCATCTAACTTCCTTCAACTGTTTGGTAAATGAGAGCTATACTGCATGAGAGTGCAAAATTTTGTCAAGTGAATATTAAATGAGTACAGACCTCTTTCAGTATTGTCTTCAGAGAAAGTTAGAAGAATGCAGCCAGCTGTGACATGCTTTAGTATTTGTAATACATATTTTAATATTCTATATTCTTATTAATCCCTGAGACTTGTAATAGCTCTTCGGAAGAACACAGAGTAAATCTCAGGGCTTGTTGATTTTTTTTTTCCTCTTCATAACTACACACAAGTATTACACAGCACGGCAGCACTACATGGGGCCTTCTAGGTCATCAGGTGTGTCCCTCTGACATTACAGTCAGCATGCCATGTGATGCTTTTCATTAACTTATACAGTTCTTCTGTAAAAATAGTTGTTAGTTGGTTTTGGTTTGTTGGTTTGGTTTTTTTTGGTTTTTGTGTTTTGGTTTGGTTTGGTTTTTTCTCCAACATGCTGTTCCAGAACCCCACTGTTCTAATGATTAAAAACCTTCTAATTTCCAGGTCACTTTTATTCATAGCCAGTCTGTCTTGTTTTAAGGCCACTGCCATGTCCAATAAAAACTGATGCTTGCCTATGTCTCCTGAAAAAAGGCAGAATTTGGGATAGAATTTCTTAACTTCTAAGTTACTCAGATGATGAATTTGGCTCACTAGATGACCAACAGCTGAGTCCACAGGTAGAATTTGTCCCGCATTTGCTTCGGAGCACACTTCTGTAGCTGACAAACACCGCTTCCTGAAACTAAGTCCAGCAGACACGTTATTATCCCTTACGTAGGGAACATTTGAAAGAAAGCTAATGCAGCAATTGGAAGTTATTAATAAAAGGAAGACTCAGCTAGGTAATAAAATATTTCAGGAAAAAACCTCCACTGTCATTTGTCTACTAAACTATAAAATGTACTTTCACAAACTGCTTATTCCAATTGAAACCAAAACAAAATAGAACTCACTACCAATAACTGTTATTCGTGTTATCACATTAAAAAGTTAGTTTCCAGTCTCTGTCCTATTTGGAGAACTTTGGATTCAGTGCCCAGATGTCTGAAAAAGTACGGACAACAATACTGAGCATTTGTTTTTACCTTGTATTTTTAAGTGTGGTAACACAAAGAAAAGGTTGGATATTTTCCTAAAACAAATGAAGATTCATTCCAAATCCTAAAACACAAGGTATAAACTATAAAAGAAACATACAGGGCTGTCAAGCCAAAGTCATTACTGGGGAGACAAACAGGTACTAGGAATTTGTTAGGGGGAGGTGGGACAGCTTGTAAAATGTTCCGCATACAAGGATGAGGGACAAGGAAAACTAAGGTGCAGTGACCTGAAGATGGAAGAAAGGTGGTCACCGGATTTTTATGGAGAGTCCCTGTTTCTGTAGCACTTTTACATTAATTCCACTGCAACCAAGAAGAAGGACACCCAATAAATGTTACAGTATCTGAGGCTGCTTCTGTCTTGTCTCTAGTGCTCAAATCCAGGCTCAGATCTTACAGACTTAGACCCAGTTGTATGCAAACTCTTAGCAGAAACAGTATTTCGGAGTGAACCTGCCCTATCCTTGACTTGTTTGGAGGTGAAGCTGGCTTGCTCCATAGTATAATAGAATGAAAGGGAGAAAAAGCAATCAGTTAACACAGAAAATAGGGAGCTTGGCTCAAATGTTATCTTAAGCCTTGAACTAACCTGACAGGATATACGTACCTCAAATTTTCAATTTAATTAGACCAAATGCCTGATGATCACCCCACAATTGCACAGCATGGCTCGACTCTAACAACATGCATGTGAAAATACGTGGGGGACAGAAATAAATTTTCATATAGACGATGTTGCTACCTCTGGCTTTATTCTAACATGTGGCTGCACTGTTAAGATACAAGCAGCAACAAAATCAATGAGTAGTCTAATGCAGAAGCTTTTTACCATTAACTCCCAGGTTTATTCATTTTCAAAAGGGTTCATGCTGTTCTTCTGTCTAAATTCTGCATACACACTTCCAAAAGATTATGAATATTTACTATCAAGACTAAGGAAAGTATAAGTATGATAAATAACGTTAACTTGTACTTCTATTCCAACATGAAGGGTTTAATAAATATGACACACATAACCCTTGCAGTGCACTAATAATCATCGCATGTGCGCAAGAGGGAGTTTTTTTTCTTTTTGTAAAAGAAACATTTTCCTTCATTGCTTTTTCATGCACTGGGACTTTAAAGGGCATCACTAATTATGTATATGTGTATGTATATGGAAAAACCTTTTTCCTCTTACAATAACTTCAAAATTCAAGTTGGTCAAACAGAGCATATTGCTTTGAACACTGGAGCATTTTACACACACACACACCAAAACAAGCAAACAAACCAACCAACAAAAAAAACACCACCACACAACAACAAAAGACTTAAAATATTCTTTTGTGGCTTTGTGGAATTATTCTACCTGACTTTGTAATGGAGAAAAAACTCCTAGACAGGCATGTGATCAATTAAACTCCCGTATCAGGAATAGGTTGAGTATTCATTCAGTTTCCACCCAAACATTGAATCCTCTGTTAGAATTTCTTTTAGCAAGCTCTTTGTCAATTTTATTAAATACAGTTAGCTGAATGACAGATTAATGTACAGGAGCGGAGTGGCATTACTAATGCAGAACTCTGAAGAATCCTTGTATCCATACCCCACTGCGCTGATTTTGCCAAAGTCACTGTTAGAATCACAGGTTAATTTACCTATGGAGAAAATCAACTTTCAAAAGATCCAAGAAAGAAAATCGTATTGACAAATGCGCCGGCTTCACTTTCAAGGTCTAAAAGATTGCAGAAAAATACAATAAAATCACAGGATCGGTTTTTCTGTTCTTTCAACATATAGAGCTAATCAAACCTTCCTGATCTAGACAGTGCTATAGACATGTATGAGAATGAAAATAAGAAAGATAACTGCATACACTGAAGAACAGATAAGTATCATCAACTGCATTACCATAGTTTTGAACGATGACAAAAATTACCCTCCAGCTTCATCACACTCAATGACACATTTAATGTCAGAGTAAAATTTATAGGACATTAAAGCAAACAAACCCATGTTTAAAGCAGTGCTAATGTTACTTTGGTGTTTGCAGAAAAACCACCAGAAGTTTGCAAACTTAAACTTGACACATAGGCCTTAACCTGTTTTATAAGCACAAATGGCAAAATTTGTACTAAGTGCATGTATCTTGGGTGCAGCTTTTAGTTTTGCATAGGCATTTCAACTTTAGCAAAAGACAACATGTAAAAGATAGCCAATTTGAATATGGTAAATCTATTTTTCAAAACTAAAACAAATTCAACAAAGTCCTTTTAATGTAGCAGCTGAAATAGGGATATTGCATATTTCAAAGTTAAAGAGCTCAGTTTTTAATTCTTCAGCATTATCTACAGTATATGACAGTAGCTACTACGACTCTTCTTATTGCTGAATGTATGTAGCACCAATTCAGAAAGTCATTTAGTACATGCTTAATTTAAAATATTTATTTAAATCCACCTTTGTAAGGCATGGCCTAAGTGCCTCCAAGTTTAAGTGAATTTTATGCTAAGCTAATACTGCCATAAAAAGTGGGGGGTTTTTAACCAAACACATTGATCAAATCTGTTTATTACAAAAGTGGTGTGAAAAGCACCGTTCTAGTATTTTAAGAAGAATCTCTTCTAAAAGTGTTGTATATTTGTGAAGAAGGATTTGGGGATTTGGGTTTATTTAATAAACTATCTTCAAAAAGCTAAATCTTAATTTACAGAATAAAAAATAAAATGAAAAAGAGAAATTATATGAACGGGTTTTCTAGTGCATTGTATTAGGAAGTGGGGCAAATTCTGCTTTTTTTGTTAAATACTCCCTTCTGATGACTCAAAATAGGACTACTGGAGCAAACAAGAGCAGAATTGATATGGGCTATTTATATCCATAATGCCACAGTTCAACTCTTATTTCATTAACAAAATACTGCAGACAAAGGGATTTTATGAGACAAATGTGATCCACAACTAAAAATAAGTCTGGTATTAAATTATTCAATGTCCATTACCATCTTACACTTCTCACTTAGATTCCAACCACACCAAAGACAGAAATACCAGAGTTGTTTTTTGTCACCTCTCACAAAAACTTGGTTAATTAGCGTAGCACGGAGCGATGCCCCCTGGTAAACACGTGACAATATACACCCACACACTAATTCACTCTGCCACATTCAGACTTAATTAGGTGTTGGCCCAAGCTGCGAGGTTCAAATCTGTGTCTGGAAAAGCACTGTGTTGGCTACAATAACGGGAGGGAGGTTGAGGGGATCCAAATTCAGGTGCCCGTTCTGTTCCGTCCCCCAGCTTGCATTTACTGTCAGACTACTTTTAGTCTGCCGGCTCCGAGGCAAGAAATGCTTTTACAGTTTGCCAACACAAAACCTAGCACGCAGGATCCCAGCCTGAGTTTGCACCTCACTGGCTGACCGCACCTGCCGCTAAATAAAAATACTGACAAGACTGGGATAAGGTGACAGTTGTCTCTTGCATGAGAAGGAATACTGTAGATCTGAAACGCTGCAGTAGTCCGGAATATATGCTATTGCTGGCTAATTAGTAAAGTGACAGAACCACTTTTCTGGAATAGTGCTCATTTAAAAACATTTTTTTTTAAATAGGCATTTAACAATATTAACTTCGTTTACTTTTCTAATGTAAGCGAAAGACACACAGGGCTGCATTTTGCTAGAAATAATTACTAAAGAACTATTAGAGTTACTAAAGAACTATTAGAATTAGAATTCAAACACTTAAATCACGTGGGAGACCAAGTCCAATTTTAAGGTAAAGTAGATACTCCCGGTTCCAAGTTGCACTGAAAGTTGAAATGGCTTCATTATGCCCATCAGCCTTGTCTGAAAACCAGACACAGCTTTTTCAGCCATTAACCCATTTCAAAAAACTTAACATCACCATAGGTTTTTTCCCTTATTTGTGAGGTTCTAGGTGCTTTCTGTGGGTGGTTTTGCTTTCCTTTTTTTCCTTTTCTCTAAGGGTGAAAACAAGCTATTTGCATCATATTCTTTGCAGTTCCAGGTGGAAACGTTACTCTGCTGCGAACTGACGACGAGTCCTTCTGTGCCCGTAGGCAGCAGCGCTGCGCGTCCACACAGCCCCGCCAACGCGCGCGCGTCTGCACAACGGTGCTGGGAGCACGTGGGGCTTTATAAGCTGCCCTGATGATTTAGTGTTCAAACACGGGAATGGTCTTATAGGAAACCAGCACTGCCCTAAATCTCTTTCCCAGAACTTCTTGACAGGAGGATAATGGCCATTCAACCTGTGGGCTCCATCGCTTCCAGTATGGGCAGGATAAAGGGGATCAGACTATTGGCAGATACTGAGCAAAGAATATATAAGCCTCAGTATATAAGCCATCGGGACTTTCTACACTGTACAAATAGAGACCAAACAGAACAAAAATTCTCAAGAAAAATCAAAATGACACATTGAACTGGTTGTGATATACGACTGGATTACAGTTTCCTTCTCCTGAAACCATTCTGGAAAAAGGTTCACTTTGGCATCTGAATTGCTGAGACGGTGTTTGACATACACGAACAGAAAGGAAAATATTCTAGAAGCTGGGAAGTAAGTGCTAGCAAGAGGAGAGTAATTTAATAGTCTGAAGCTGTCCGATATACAGTCAGAGCACAACCACATTAAAGGAAACCTTGCAAACTACCAAAGTGTTAGCCATCTGTACCGAACAGCACACCAAATCCTTTTAACTACAACTCATTTTGACTGAATCTTGTCAAGGCAAAATTAGCCCATGTTGTTTACAAGGAAAATTACACACTACTGTTCCATTAAAAGCTTTCCTACTGAAGGTCTTGCCTAGCGCATTATTTGCATTTATGTATTTTTCCAAAGTGCAGTTGTCCAGGAATTGCCTCAGAACTCTACTGGCTGGAACTGGTCACGTTTGAAAATTTATGCACAGTATTACTTTCACTATTGAGTATTATGTCTCAGCATCATTCCTCGAGTCTGTCCACCTGACCAAACAAGAGCTTCCCCACAGCAGGCTTTACATAGGTATAATACAATTACTCCATGCATTGCCTGAAGGCCCTACCACTGACACGGAGAAGACACTTCCAAAGAGGGGAAAAAACTTAAAACAGTTTAAATTATATTGGAGCCCTTCATGCAACACAAGAGAGTTTCAGCAGGAGATATCCTGGGCTTCTGATCCGAAGCTCACTGACTTCAGTAGGCTTAGACAATCACTAAATAAGACCACAGTTAAGGAATTTGGTCTTGCTGAATTCTTGAAAGTGTTAAAGAATTAAATTCTACATTTTATTCACCCAGAAGAACCAATCTAACGCCAGTGTAATTTCAGGTAGTGAGCATCTTTGAAGAAGAGCAACTAACTAATACAAGACAGTATTCCTAGCTCATTTTCTTCTTCCCCTTTTCTGCTGTGTTTGCCAACAAGTGTGCCAAACAGGCTGGATTGTTATGGTTTTGTCGCATATGGCTACTTCTTTTAGTGCCATGAGCCAGCATGATGCCATAATTCAATGTGATACAGTCTATAGCTCAGCTTCTTCTTTGTCACCAATGACTCTGAAAAACACAAAAAAAACCCAAACCAAACCAAGATCCTCTCAAAGTACTCACTGTTCTCCTAAAAAAAGAAAGAATCCAGAGAAAGTCAATGCGACCAACTTCCTATGCCCTCTGGTAACTCAAGGACAGGTCTATTTAATTTTCTGTGGTTCTTTTAACCCTATGAATAGTCAAAAAGTTGGCTAAAGTCACACACATACTGAAAAGAAAAATAATTTTTGGAGTCTGAACTATTATCTTCTATCAAGCAGTCTCAACATGACCGTCAAATATTAAGTTCACGTCACAATCTCCGTGGAAAGGCACGGTTAGGGAAGATGGAAGCCTAGGAATCTAACCCAAAAGGCAGCTGCTCTGGCGCTCACGGTGCGGGCTGGAGACGGGAGCGGTAGCTGCCGTGCTTTGGCTCCTGGAGCGCTGCCAGCCCAGCCTTTGGCTTTAAGGAGTTGGGGTGGCTGTGTCCTGCAACTACCCTTAGATATGTGGGAGGGGAAGTTGTACCATGTGGAGTCTGCCCTGCGGGCAAAACTGAAAAGTCAAACTGCCTGCGTCATAATATTGTCTCATCGTATCACAATGAAATGTCACAGCACAATGCATTACATGGACTCTGAAAATGCTTCAAGACCTTTCATTTTCTCTTGGCCAAGATTATCTAGTCTGCCTGATACAATCTGCATCTGCCATGCATATGCAGGGCAAAATCAAAGTTTATAATTACAGTTATGATACATAATGGTTCGCTGGACAGGGAGAAGCGTCTTTAGGCTAGTTACTTTAGTCTCCTTCACGTGTCTAAGCTGGTTTCAAGGTATTTCAAGCTGGGTGGTAAAGGGTTAGATTTGCCATGGAGTTGATGAAGTGGGGTGGGTGTTGTCAGAGTTTGAATTAGCCCACCTAAGTTAGATACCTAGCAGTACAAAGATCCTATAAATATCCTTCTTAAAACATGGAAGAGAAATACTAAGTCAAAATTTTTCCATGAAGTACCTCCACCTTGTAATAGAGATTTTTATGCTTCAGGGAAGAGGATAAATGGCTTCTCCTGAACCACAGAAGCCATTTGCAATACTCTGATTCAATACAATAGAAGCGCAGAAAAAGAGAAGGTACAGGGCAGGGGCAGTCTACAAGAACAAACTTAGATATAGAAGTAGTCTTGCAATTAACCTTTTTTATTTATCGTTAAATTTCTTTCAGCTAAGCCCAAAAAAGCGTGGAGGGAGTTCTGACCAGATAGTTTGCAAACTGTTATACAGTTCTGGGAATACGATCAAAGTAAAATTCCTACATTTCACTGTTTATATTTCCTGTATTTCGCAGTTGCACATGAATCTTCTTGTTTGCATGCGTTTTCCTTCCAGTGACACTCCTCAAGAGCACTGGTGGAAATTTCTAACCAGGGCAATTAACTAAGCCTCCTAAAACTATGTCCTAGCCACACCCCTGTAGTACTAAGAACATCAAAATGTTCTCAGAATGTTTAACGTACACTTACAAACACAAAGATGTGACAGCTGTAAAAAGCACCAATGAAAAGAAGCAACTTATACAAGGGAACTAAACTAATCAACTGATTCTCTAGTAAGACAAAAAGGAACTGAATATCATGCATTAAAGAGTAACACTAATTCTAAAAAGTTCATATGGTTGACTTGCTAGGATAACAGCTTGTATTTCACTACAGAAAAGACACTGAGGTACTGGAGACAGAGAAGGGCAATGAAGCTGGTGAGGGGTCTGGAGCACAAGTCTGATGAGGAGCGGCTGAGGGAACTGGGGCTGTTCAGCCTGGAGAAAAGGAGGCTGAGGAGAGACCTTATCGCTCTCTGCAACCACCTGAAAGGAGGTTGTAGCATGGAGGGTGTTGGTCTCTTCTCCCAAGTAACAAGTGACAGGACGAGAGGAAATGGCCTCAAGTTGTGCCAGGGGAGGTTCAGATTGGATATTAGCAAGAATTTCTTCATGGAAAGGGTTGTCAGGCATTGGAACAGGCTGCCCAGGGAAGTGGTGGAGTCACCATCCCTGAAGGAGTTTAAAAGATGTGTAGATGAGGCTCTTAGGGACACAGTTTAGTGCTGGAGTTAGGTTATGGTTGGACTCGATGATCTTAAGGGTCTTTTCCAACTAAAATGGTTCTATGATTCTATTAGAATGACACAGCAACCCCCAAAATAAATACCCCTAAAGCAGCTGTGGGCCTTGTCCAAGTTAAAAGTATTTGAATATCATCTTGTAAGACAGGTTGCAATATGACTTTGCAGAGCAGCGGCCACTCATTGGTAACTGTTTGTACACCCACTCTGGTTCCACAGTATAAATGCTAATTTATGATCAGTGGAAGAAGAGAAGGCTACATCAGTTTACAACAGGCAAAGACAAATCACGCAGGGAATAACTAGAAGTAGTTGATAAATTGCAAATTCTTATCTTTAGTGTATCTCATGATAACTTTCTCATGACCATACTCTGAAAAAGTACTGCAGAAAAATGAAATAATTATACATTAAACTTGTTTTAAAGTGCTTTTGCTGAACAGGGAAAAAGCTGCACTTAGTCTTTTATCAGCTTAGCGTGAAAGTGTCTGCTCTAATTCTTTTAACTTGAGGTGAAGTACTTACAGGCGTTTCTCTTACTGAAGAATATCCTACGGAAAGCACAGAGTTTTTGACTCTGGAAAAAGGTGGACAGAAGTGGGGTGGGAGAAGAGTCACAATTATGTATTTTGTGGCTTCTTCAAAACTTGAAAATAAAATCCACTTAAAAAGACAATATCCAACGTAAAAATCCATTTCTTCTTTGTCATGTGAACTGGTCAGAAAAGTTATGATTCTGAAGATTCTAAAGTAAAATATTCGAAGGAAATCCCAAAGAAATATTACCTTTACTAGTGCACTTTGTGTGAGACAAGCTATTTTTTTATAATACTAACATTATAGTTACTGGTAAAGAAAACACGAAGTAAGCATGCTCTCTGTTTCAATAGGTTTATGACATATCAAGTTTTAAAAAAATACCGTAAATGTCGGGCTTTGTCTTTCCTGTCCTCCACAAAAAAGCAGAAAGAGGCATCAGTTTGCATTAGCTTCTCACAGGAACATAAACACATGCACATGTGTACACACACAGAGAGAAATACACACTCCTAATCTTAGCTCTGTTGACTTTGCTCATGACAGCCCACAAATGCAGCATAAATGTGCTTATCTCCTGTGTTTTTCTGAAAGTGCTGAAAAATGTCATCTTCCACGACCTAGATGGAATCAGAAAAATGTAGGCACATGACCACCGACAAGCAGTCCACCGGGAGAGGGGAGAAATAATTAACTGTATCATCCAGGACACTCATCAGCAGTGGATAAAGAAAGTTTTGTTCAAATGTACCGAAACAACCGCTTCATGATGGAAAGCAAAAAACCCCTCTTTTTTCTCACGTTGGAAGCAAATCACATTGGTACCAATGAAAAAAAGGTGCAGCTATTTGAATGCACTTACTTTGAGATCTATCTATTAAAGATAGCTGGTGAGAGTTAGCGGCACACAGAATTTTTGTTTGTTTACTTGGGGAAGTTTTATCAATTTAAGCAATACATTTACCACTATAGCTTTGAATGCAAACGAGTATTTTAAGTATTAAGTATTTATTTTTATTGATTTTATTTTATTATTTAAGTATTTTAAGCTTAGCTTATAGTCCTTCCTAGACAACAAACTAAACTGAAACTGTTGCTCTTCCACCAAAATAAGAAAAAACACACAGAGGGTCATGGCAATATACTGATAATTCTAAATCTGCACTTTTGATTTCATGAATATAGGAACTTCATAAGCATAGCTTACTATATATTGGGGTTAGAGATCCATAAGTACCATCAAGAAGTGCATTTAATATCTCATCTAACAGAAATCGGTGCTTAATTAAGAGCCTAGCAAGATTCTACGCTATATTGACATTGCAGTGCACTTCACATAGTCGTGGCCTGTTGATATCAAATTTTCACTATTGTATTTGCTATTACTGTCGCTTTTCTTGCTTGCCTTGGAGATGCTTGTTCATGCTCGTCAAATCTCGTTAATGGATGTTAATGAACTCTTTCAAGAATATAAGTGGAAAGATTGAAAAAGAAGGCAAGAAGAAAGGGAAAATAACATACAGAACCGAAAGATGAAAACTGAAAGAAAACAGGAATAAATAACCAGAGCCTGGTTTTCCTCCTGTTACACATTTTTTTCTGTCAATGGTAGAAAAAATGCAATGGAGCAATCTTTCCTCTCAAAAACCAGGCTTCAGGTAAGTCTCCCTCTATTCACACCAGTCAGAAAAAAAAGGATGGACAAATACTGTTATAAGTATCACAGGTCCCTTGAGTTCTGGGCCATTAATGGGCATCCTTGATCCCTGACGATGGGGACGAGTTTTATGAATTCAGCAGCATGAATATTTGTGTAGCTGCAGACTCCTCCTCAGGCAGGCTAGAGCATTCCACAGCCCCCACCCTTTGTATGTGTGCTCTGTCTATCTTCTGAGAGATAATAGCATGTGTAGATATCTCTTACACCTTTGGATTGTCAAACATAAATCAGTTGGCCAAAACTACTAAATGCAAAGTCAAAGAAATTTAAATATTGACTCAAGTTGCAAAATTCAGATTTTGAATACCCCTAAATTTAGATGTGTAGGGTCAAGAGTTTAGGTTCAGTCCCTCGCCCAAGGGAAGGCCAGCTGAAAAATGTGCTTACCTGTTAACTCCCAGAGTCATTACTGTGAATTGACAAAGTTTTACTACATATAGATAAGATTAATGGAACATTTCAAGTCGCACAACACCCTCAAACGTTTGGAAGTACCTTTTAATTTGAGTAAGCAAAGTAGATACACATTTTGCATGCTGAAGACACAGGGCTCTGATTCAGTCTCACTTCAATTTTACGCATAGATAATTTCACTGATGTCAACAGGATACCTGTCTTCTGCAATGGTGTCAGGCCAAAGGAGATTCAAGCTATGCGTCCGCAAGGAAAGGAAAGCAACTTGCAAATGGCAAAAGACAACAAGAAAAATACGCATAAATAAGCCTTTGCAGCACTAAGTTAACCATCATCTAATTTTAAGAAGTGCCATAGCTTTAACGGTATTCGGCACCAAGGAGATGGTCACAGCTTGTTGCAGAAGCCATGAGTCAAACATCAGTTCTGGTGCGAAAGGTGGTGGGGACAAGATGTGGAGATGGAAGGCGAACGGAAGCAGCAGTCCACCTCGGGAACCATAAGCATGTCTGGCGCTTCAAACTTCAGCTGTTTTTCAAACACCTAGGGGCATCCTGCAAAGCGGAAACTAAACCTATATTGATAAATCCTTGTAAGCAAGAACATTTGACAATGTGTCTTCCAGCAGGGCTTGATGAAAGTTTAAGCAATGAAGTATCACATACACTATAAATGACCAAATGAAACTGCATCAGAAACTGCTCTCCAGTCTCCCTAAAACACAGTGTTTGGGTTTTGCGTAGAAAAAGGTGTCCATCACAGTGTGTCTTTTCTTTGAATTTTCAATCATTTCAGTTTGTTTTCCAAAAAGCAGTACTTTATAGGAAGTACTTGCTTTGATCTAATGACATTCCTGCCCAGTAACAGCTTCTGTGAAATATATTATTGATTAAACTCTTACATTAAGGAAATTATGTTAAACTCTCTACTGAAATGTGTCTGGTGTACCACTGTAGCTCCAGTATATTTATCCATGCAGCATGAGAGACACAGCAAAATGATCTAGTTGAAGATGTCCCTGCTCATTGCAGGGGGGTTGGACTAGATGACCTTTGAAGGTCCCTTCCAACCCAAACTATTCTATGACTCTATAAGCAACCACAGCTCATGCTAATGCTAGTAGCAATAGTATTTTGTGTATGTATGTATGTACGTAATTTGTCCTACATATCCACAGCCTCCCATGCACAGATGCATACTTCCTAAGTAGTATTCCAGATTTAAATACTGAAAGGGACCTTCCCTAATCATTTGACATTTAACTGAAAAATACTACAATTGTTTAGTAAGGGGTGGGAAATTTGAGGAAGCTGTTTCATCTCCTACTTAAAGGATAGCACTGCTTGAAAAGAAAGATAATTATGATGGGTCACCCAAAGACTGATGCATATGAATACAGTTATTTCATAAAGAATCCAAAACTCCTCTAGGAAGATATTCACGTGGGGGCTTTCAAAAACAGCCACAACTGTATTGGAATTTAGGATGCTGCTCAGACAGCTGCAACTCTGTATTACAGGCTGAACATGCCAAAAAGCAGAGATACATTTTAAAGGTGGAAATGAGATCAGCACCTGCCCTGCTGAATTAGATGGTACTCCTGCATCTGACGTTTCCTTTTTATCTTTCATATAATTACTAAAGTTTTTGGTTTCTTTTCTTAAATAATAAAATTCTTCATCCAAGCGTAAGAATGAAGAGTGAAAGGAAAATAATTGTACTGGTATTATTTGGGGAGTATTTCCTATTTTAAGAGAGTTTTCTTGAAGAAATTCAAAACTAAACGATAATGAAAATCTTAAGAAATGAGGTTTCAAATTTGAAGTCTTTATTTTACTACAAGATATAGAAACAGCGCCCTTATTTATGTAGGAGACAGACAAGACGAAGCATGATTTTTTAAAGCATCCCTTTTATTTGGCTACCTGACACTTGAAATCGTCTGCAGTCTGCTCAGAAAAAGATTACCTATAGCCACTTTTTAAATATAATACACCCTTTTCCTAGGAACATGCAAAAGAATGTCTGAATAATCCCTTCTAGTGTTCTAAGGACAGCTTGCAATGTAAGTCAAGGGAGCAGCCTCAGTTCTATACCAGTTGAAAATCTGTCCAGACAACTGTAATGAGTGGAAAAGTTAAAGGCACAGAAAGCCTTCCTTGTCAGGATTCGGCTCTGTGTCATCCACAAGTGCTGTCTGACTCTGAGGCACTGGTAATGGACTATAGATCCTGACCACATAGGAATAAGCCACATTAGAGAGTGTCTACTGAAATCAATATCATGTATCCAATTTATGATTTTTTTCCCCTACAATTCTTAAGGCTACCATGTGTATGTCATTAATTTAACAATTGAAAGGTAGTTTAAATATTTTCCTTACAAGGTACATCCTGTTAACACTAGTTATGAAAATGAAATGCACATCAAGGCAGAAAGGAAAAAAGAGACCAGTGCTTTGAAAAAGGAGGCTTTATTTTTGGCAATAAAAATTTAGAGCCCCCTCTTCCTCCCTCCCAAACCCTCAGGTTGATTCATCTCTCATTCAAATTTAAAATGCACAGAGGCTGCAACAAACCCAGAGAAGATTGATATGCACTGCACTCCACACATGGTTTAGCTCTTTATTCCAGAGTCTGGCATGATGATGTTGGGTTTTGTGATATTATTATTTCGATATATAATAAACAGGGTTCAATAAGAAAAACAGTGCAATGCAAGTCCCCTTTAAAAAAAAATACAAATTGTTACTATAGCGCTTCGAGAGAAAGGGAGCGAGAGATTCACAATGCAGGCGCAGAACTTGGCAACCTGTAAAAGTGCCCAGTCGAAAATTACTAACAGCTGGAGATGACAGTTGTTTTAACAGCTGAGCTGACAGGATTAATTTAAATGCACTGAAATCAAAAGTAGATAACACCTGTTTAGTCTTCCAGGGCCATTCGACAAGGTAGGCCAAAGGAAAAAAGCAGAGCCAGGGCTGTGTGAGCATGTCTGCATGCATGTATGCATGTATGTATGCCTGCATGTATGCATGTCTGTATAAGTGTGTGCTTCCCCCCCTTTTTTCTCTCCCCCTCCCTCTGTGGAGGACAGAAGGACTTCAGAAAGGAATGACATACTTTTGAAGGCTCGGTGTGCGGGGGAGATCAGTGGCTTGTCACACAATAACAGAGAGGCCGACCCCCGTCAGCTTGAAACATCTGGTTCCCATTGTGCCCACCCTCCCGCTCACCCTTCTTCCCTCTTCTCTTATCCAAGGTCTTTGACCCAAACCCAACAATGGATAAAGATCACCGGATTTTAAAGCTGCAGTTTCTCACTCCCGCATCCCAGCGAACCTCCTGGGTTAATTAATGCATTCTCTTTGAGCTCCCAGTCACTGAAGCTCCCACACGCTCCTTCCCACCCGCCTCTTCCCCAAACTAAAAGCAAAACAAAAAATTCCTCGCCTTCTTGCCATGCCAAAGCTTGTAACTCGCATGTCCATAAAATAAATAAATAAATTCTACGAGGCATGTGAGGGCAAGTGTGTGAAACAGCAAGAATTTTTCTTCCGTGGCGGGCGAGGAGGGCGTGATTTTATGTTTGCCTTTACCCCTACAATCCTCTACTCCGGCACGTGTGCGTGATGTCCTGTGCCACGAGGACTGCAAGCCCAGAGGACCACAGCCTTGTGTCCCAGGACAGCCCTTGCTCCAGGTAAGAACAGCAGGGGATTCAACAAGGAGAAATGCCTGGGCCAGGAAAAGGAGAATCTAGGAGGAGGTATGGAAACCAAACGTTTTCCTGGTAGTGTAACTACCATGCAAAGCTACAGCACCAACTACACATTGCACAACAACCCCACAGGCCCCACTCTGCAGCTGCTCCACTTGCAGAAATCCCACTGAGGTGAAAGTGAGATCTGGCTACGAGAAAGCTACTGAATTCAGGCAAAAGGCTTCCAAACTCAACCTGCAATCTCATTTCTGGTTAGGCAGACAAATGAGGCTGAGTTGTAACAGATGCCTGTTTCCAGCCAGCTTCTTTCCTCAGACCTGTGCACAGTCCTTTCTTGTAAGGAGGACCACTATCAGGCTGCATCTCCCAAGCAGTCATTACATTTCACTGTGAAGAAGGATACAGTCACTATTATCAACCATGATTTAAAAATACGGAAGTTGGACACAGAGAATGACATTCATGTGGAAAACCAGTGGAGGAAAACAAACCAACCAACCAACCAACCAACCAACCCACAACCACCCAAAACAACAACACAGAACCAAACCCAGAAGAAATTCTATTTTCTGAATCTGCTCTGTGCTTCTAGCCACAGGACCAAGCCTTCCTCCTTGTATTCCTCCAGGGATAAAAGAACAGCCCTACAGTTGGCACGGTGCTGCTGCGGCTGTATATTTCATACAACAAAAGGCTGTGTTCAGCTCTTCCTTGTCGTCCCACAACCCTTCGAGCGGGATGAACGTGAACTGAAAAGCTCACGTGCTCACTTCAGCTACCCTGCAAGCCTACCCACCACACTGTCACATCGATATCAAAGCATGGTTGGCGCCTTCAGTTTTTGTAGTTGAGAAAAGAGGGAAAAAAAAGCGTTCAATAGGAACAGTTCAGAAAATATTTGATTCATTGATATCAAAAGCTGGAGAATCATAGATGTTCTCGGTTACAGCGTTAACCCTTGCCAGAAAGAAAAAGAGGGAAAAAACCATCCACAGTAGCTTTCTCCTCGCCCCAGGTTTCAGCATACTCGGCTTGTATTCTCCTTGCGTTTCCAGCCACTAAAGCTCCCACACGCTCCCTCCCACCTTGCTCTATCCCAAACAGCACGGAGCTTCATATAGACTAGTTCACCGTGCCAAGAAAAACAGAACAATTCTCAACTAAGCTGCATCTATATTTACTCACTTCAGAATTTCAAGTCTTCTTTTAGCATTTATTGTCCAGGTAAAACAATTTATCTGGACACGTAGAAATATTAACGGCAATTCTGTCAGGAGAAAGACGACTCAACTGTACCTCTCAGGTGTGGGCCCTGTATGCAACGAATTTAGGTAAAGCCACAACCAGCACCGGTTTGCCTAGACAAGTCCAAGTTTGGGTTTAAGGTTGTCTTCATTTTGTTTCACCAGCAAATGCCAAGACAGTTTAAAACTCAAGTCACGTGAACCTTTCTCTGGAGGGTACACTTCGGATACTAAATTAATTTTAATGAAGCTCTGGAGTGCCTTGTGATGGACTACACCTGAGTTTTACTACTGCAGCCTAGCCTGTATGTGAGAGGATTTACTGCACAGTGCCGCGTTGCCCATCTTGCCAGCTTTGTATCCAGGGCAGGAGAACTATACTAAAAGATGGACACAGACACCAGTTCTCACCCACTCCTGAGAACTCCAGTCTCATGAAATATAAAACTTTCTTACTTGCTGAAGCCTGAACTTTTCCAGTAAATGAACCTAGAGATTACCAATACATTAGTAAAATGCTGGGCAAATACCAGAGGGCATTTTCCCTGTTATTTTTCACGTCCATGAACCTCTGCATGGCTGGATTCTGGCCAAGTCTGGAAACACAAGTGCCAGGGAACATGTGAGAGGCTGTTCTCCTGACAATTCCAATTTGGCTGGTCACTGGAAGTGACAGAAATCCCGGGAGAAAACCAGCACTAACAATCGTTCATTGCCTGATATGCAGACACAAGATCCTTACTGCCTACCTCAAAAAAATTAAGGAAATATGTCAAAGATGGGAGAAAAAAAAGTAATAAAATTGAGAGAACATATATTTTAAAAAATAAAGTAACCCTCTACTCTTCACATACACCAAACGAAGTAGTAGCAGTGGTATTTGTACTAGCAGTAATAATGATAACGTCAGGAAGACATGATCACCACTGCTTTTATTCATACTTCATTCTTACAAATTTTACAAAAATTTATCCGCACTTCTAAATCATTAATTTCCATTAATATTTACAGAAAAAATATATTGCTTTTTTTTAAGCTTTTTTTTCAAAGTTTTCAGTCTACTGGGCACACGATGATAATTGCTGCTCTGTTCCGCTTAATGATAGAGTCCTTTCCCTGTACAAAATAAGAAGCAGCTTCTTCCCTGCTTTTTATTTCTTTACACAACTCAGAGGCTCAAAGAAGATAATTACAAACAATGCCTGAAGAATGGTTCACTTAATGTTAATTTATACAACAAACTAATTACTACCAAATGGTAAAAAATCACATGTGGAAGTTCCTGTCTCCCACGCATACAACTAAACCAGCAGCCATCTGTCTCAGCCTGGGAGCTCTCAGTGACAACCGAGGAAAGCAAGGCAAAGGATGAATCCAGATACACCCGCTGCTTCTTCTGACACAAAACCACGGCATTTAAACACCAGGCTCTCTATGGCGATCTTAGCGGTGGCTTTTTTTTTTTCCCTCCTTTCATTTATAAAACAAACAAAGAACTGGCAACAATAGCTACCTCTCTATCTAAATTTTATCTCGATCCCCAGAACTTAAGATGAGGTCTAAAATACCTTTATCTATCAGCTTCCTCCTGGCAATTTCTAGACAATACTCTTTTATAACATCCCTTAACATACTGCCTTATCAGCAAGCATGAGGTGAGGCAGTCTTTGAATTTGCTTACAGTATATTTGATATCATGGTGGAAAAATGTGCTTTTTTTGTTTCAACATTTTTTTCACAACCTGAGAAAGCAATTTTCTCCAAAACCTTGAAAAATCAAAGTCAGTACAATTGTTAAGCACTTTCATGGGAAGCTCATTAAAAACTGACACGGAGAAAATAGCTGCGGACAAATCCTGAAGCATTTGTTCAGTTTAAAGTCTCACGGAATTCAACGTGAGCGTTACTTTAGTGAAGACTTCAATACCAGATCCTTTACATGAATAAGGACCTTGGCATTTTGACTGTTAATTATTCTCTGATTAGCTTGCATCTAGTGAAACAAACTAAACACAATATTATCCCCTAAGCTCTGTTCAAGAAATCTCAGCTCCAATATTCTCCTCTCCCAGTGAGATCAGAACTCCAACAGTCATCAAAGAAAGTGCTGTACATGAATAGGAGCAAAATATCAGAGTTTAGATTCACAGTACAGATTTCAGAGAAGGTTTTTTCCCTGACAATAAAAACTTTAAATAATCTTTCTATGTTTGAATATAAGGCAAAATTCTCATATTGTAGAAGGGTCTCTACACATCTTATTTAGACCAGGGCACTCTTCTTATGATTATGTGAATCCCATACCAGTGCTAAAGTGCAGCCTTATGACTTTACTAGAAAGAGACAAGCCCAGATAATGTAAAGACTGAAGAACTTTCATAACGACTACATGTCTATGATCCTGTGTTTCTGACTATTTATCTTTTCATGAAGAAAGAATATGTTTCGGATGGCCTGAAATGATCACAGAGGAGGAACACGTGTTACAGCAATTCAAAACAAGGTCCTTGTCATCTCATATTCATGAAATAACACAGTTATTATTTCTACATGGCAAGAACCGTATCGACAGTTTAAATGAAGTAAACAAGAAGGGATCACAACAGAATCTACATAATCAAACAATAATGCCTCATTATTCCTCATTCATAGTCCTTAACAGAATTATGATATACAGAAAAAAATTACAGGGAAATGATTCTTGCATACAGCCAAGAGCATAAAATTTTACATATCAAAATATATTCACTAAAGTGAAGGAGGAAGGAGTAATTTTCTGTCGCTCAGCCCTGTTTTGCCTCATTTTTTTTTTACCATTAGTTTACATCATCGTGAGCTGTTTTCTATGAATGGAAACTTAGAATTCCTCAGAAGGATTTAACTTTGTTTCACAATGCTTTCACTTTTTTTAGGTGCCCGTTATCAAAGATTAGCTACTATTTAAGCTTTCATTCCTCTTTTAGAATGGCAGGGGGAAAAAAAACCCCAACAACAACAACAAAAAAACACCCCCAAACCACAATGCCAGTACAGCAAGAACTGGACTTTGCTGTAAAAAGTGAAATATGAGAGCAAGAACTGGACTTTGCTGTAAAAAGTGAACTACGAGAGCTTTCAATGAGGGGTTGGTGTGTGAAACAAACCACCGAATGCTGTATCAGTGAGTGGGATGAGACAAAAAAGAAAGGGTCATTCACTAGAGTGTGTGTTGCAGAAAAACCTGTATCTGAGGGGATGCTTTGGCCATCTTGCGGTCCTTCGGCTGTCACTGACGTCAGGCCGCTTTCCTCCTCTTTCACCCCAAGTAGCCTCAAGCAGCTCTCACGGCCAAAAGTCTGCCTCTAATTTTAGTTCCTACTCCTGGCACATCTTGTGTCCTGGATCACTGAAAGCCTTGAATTAATACACTAAGACCCAGTATTAAGCTAAAGAACTGACAGCTTTATGGAATGCATGTGGCCTGGGAGGAAAGCTACCTGGGATTGCCTAAACAACCCCAATGTCCTCTCCTAGTAGGAACCAGATTTTGCAAAAACAACAACAACAAAAAGATAAATTGATCAAACAAACAAACCCCCACTAGTATTTTCGCTATCCCAATATTAATCAGATTGCAAGGGTGCATCCTAAGGAAGATGAGAAGATCCGAAGAACAGTACAGCACATCTTTTAACTTCCCCTTAAAGAGCTATATTGAAAACCTTACAAAAATTATCTCCCTATTTAATTTCCCCTCAATGGTGCCTGTTTATGCAAATGCAGAAGACATCTTCATTCCTCTTCTCTTGATGCTTTTTCACCTGTCTACAGGGACCTGTCTACTGAAAGAGCTGAAGCAGATGAGTTAAAAAATGGCCAAACACTCCTGAAAATGTGGTGGTTGGTAGATTCAATCTGAATTCTGGTGAGCATTTATAATGTCCAATATAAGCAGATCAATCATTAGCAAAGATGTGAGAAACCAAGGATGAAACTGAACCAGGAGTTGAACTCTCTCTCTCTTGCACTTCAACAGCAGTTTACCCCATGCTACATCTAAGGCATAAGGCCAGGACAAAACCAACAACCAACAAGAAGGGTTTACATTAGAAAAAATGGGAAAATTTTGCAGTCTATTTGCAGTAATGTAAGAAAGCACCTCTAATTTTGTTGTCTTTTTGCCTTCTGTAGGCCCTGTTACTTTAAAATATTGGGTCATGCATACCGTGTAACATCCGCCAAGTACTATGTTCTCCCTTTCCATAACCAGTCTAGCAACAAAATACTGGTAAAAATGGTAATGTAACAACATGATCAGCTCAAAAGGACTGCATTTTTTTTTCAGCAAAAAGAACAGCTTATAGCCTAAACCCCATGTCATGTATATTATTCATCTAATAGTTTTATGGTTAGTTACAGAATTATTGCCAATGACGGCTTCTTAATTCTTCTGAACTCAGACAGGAATGGTTTGGGCAAACTTGTAAAGGAAGAATGTGTTTTGCCTGGATATGCGTCCCATGCCCCAAAGCTTCACAGGAGCTGTGAATCTATTAGATGACACAGCAAGAGGAAATGCATAAAAAAGACTTAAAATAAAATAATCTTCAGCGAAATGTCTCCATATTTAGTTAAACAGCACTCCTGATTAAGGCTGTACATGAGCTCAGCGTGGAATCCAGAATTGTTGCAGGTGAAAATCATTAGCGAAAGACTCCTGTCCTCTAGTTTCACCTTCAAATATTAATTTCACATACAAGGAAAAGACACTGTTTGAAAATGCATTGTTTTATTTAAGTCTAGTGTATAGACACCCCAGCAAAAATATATTAATGTGCTTTACATTTTGCAAGAAGGCAGTGATCTTACAGGACCTGAGTGAATACACGGTAATGGACTACAGTTGAATCAATTTTTCTGTTTAGTTGTTGACTTTTTTGCCTTTTTTTTTCCCCCCCTGGTGCCTGACTCTGTGGGAGTTAAGATGCTCAGTCACTGAAATGGGACACATGTTGTGTGCAAAACAGAAGAAAAAAAAATAGCGAAAAAATATGAAGGATGCATACAAAACTGAGAGGGTTTTTTTCTTCCATGTGATCTTTGTCTCTAGACTATTTACCTTGAGATTGTGTGGGCTAATCTACAGTGCAAAACTAATGCAACATTCCAAACTGTACTGGAAAAACAGGCCACTGGATAACCACTTCCAAGACGGGAGCGACGCTTTCCTTTCTGATAAAGTGTTATACTTGGACACCAGTTGTAACTTCAGGGCTATATAAATCTTTAGCCATGATCATTTGTGCTTGTTGGCAGAGCAACACAACAACTGGTTTTGGGGGGTTTTTTGAGGTGGGAAGGAAACTTCCCTTTGGGCATATGGGCTCAGCCTTTACAATTACACTTTCCAGATATTTAGAAAATATTTATGAGTAACGGTCAAATAGCAGACAGCATGCACAACCAACTGCAGGCATGAATAAAAATGCTGTTGGACTTCAGATCTTCTTATAGCTGTCATTTCCTGTGCCTCTACTATTTATTCAGAGATGCAATAATTTAATTAATTATGGCTAAAAGGCTCAGATGAGCAACTGAGGTTCATAACCTTCCTTGCATGTTGCAGTGTATGAACGTTTGTCCTAAACTGTTATTTCTCCCTGACGGGAAGAATCTGGGTCTCCATGTCACATATCTGTAGCTCTCCTTCCATGTGCTGTATAAGCTAGAACTTCCCATACCTCCAAAAGGCAAGTCTAGGGGCTAATTCACTGTGCACTATATTACTTAGACGGAAGTATCTCACCATCCAGCAAATCTCAGTTTCTACAAATTAATGACTGCACAGACTTTGTTGTTGTTGTTACCTTTCAGTTCTTTTAATAATGTTCTTTCTAGGAACAGGCATAATCCCTGTCTGTATTGGGATAAAAAAAAAACACAATTCACATTGGATTCTTTACAAATCCTGTATTGGGTCAAATGTTGCCTTCTCAAAGCTCCTGCCATATTCAGCAGGAGTTGTGAACTTACATCTGAGAGCAGAATTCGGCCCACATTGTTCCAAAGTGTCTATAAACTCTCCCACACTCAAAACCAAAACAAGACAAGATTCCTCTCGAGCACAATGAGCCTAAAATATAAACCATACTGCTCACAACAGGGAGACCAGGAATTCAACTCCAGTCATGTGGTTCTCTCTTCCTCCCTCCGACTTGCATCAGTAGAAAGGAGAAGGGGGCAGAAGGTTCATTAAATCACAGGATGTGGCCCGCAGAGAGCTCGACTAGAGCTCAATCCAGCAGGAGCCACAAAAGGTGCGCGCGTTGCCTCCTCCAAAAACACCGGAGCTGAGACGTGCGGTGGCACACCTCATTGCCGCTCTTCTCACTTTGAAATGAATCATTTTCCTCCAAGGTGAACGTTTCTCCTCCCCAGGCTCCAGCCCCCATTCTTCCTTGCACAAACTTTGGAGCAACCGCTCCTATCTACACCGTGCTGCAACCCTGCGTTGCCACCTGTCAATCAGAGCTCCATTCGTCAGGAGGGTGAATAAAGAGAACAGGGAAGGAAGAAAGCGGGAAGACCTCTGCATTGATCAAAAATGTGTGGGGCGGAAAGGAGCGGGGAGAGAGAGGGGGAGAGAGATGGAGATAGATTAGAGGGTAACAAAACTAGAGAGGAAGATAAACAGAGCCAAAGAGAAAAATGTCCTTTGTTCATTTAAATGGCTCTCTGCTCCCAAGGCCTCTGCATGACTAATGCCACGCTGTGGTGTGTAAACCTCTTGGGCACATAACACAAACAAAGCATAACTCGGCCTGAACAAACAAAGGCCTAAGCAACAGTGATTGAATTCATCTTAAAACAACAAATCAATTCTTCCCTATTAATGCCCTAAATACCAGCGTAGGAGCACTGTCCTGTTGTAATAAACAGCCATGTGTTCAATTACCGTCTGTTTTCCCAACTACTGCTCTCTTCAGTAATTACACCATGCAATGCATTCTACATTGACATTATATTAATGTGCTGGGAGGAGAGATCTTAAATACGAATTAAATCAAGGCTAAACATCTCAGAAAGCCTAATCGAGTCGCCAAGTGCTAAGAGGGCATTCTTCAGCAGAAGGCACAGACTGATTTTTCTCTTGATTCACTTTTTACTTTCAACTTCCAGCTAAATAAGTAAATTAAAATGCAAGCTTGAAAGAACTCTATTGCCCCAAAGACTGCCACGGTAAACCTTTCGTAAGCTCTCAAAATGACCACTTCACCTGTACAAGATCACTGCTCAGTAAGGACCATTTCATAAGTACCAGCTAAACAGCAACCACAAAACCTCTTCAACAACAGACAGGTGACAACAAAGCTAGGCAAGAAAAACAAAAGCAGAAAACTTTCTGGACTAAGACAAACGCAGGAAAAGTTTAAGAAAAGGTTTCTTAGCCTTCTGCAGAACCTTCAAACAACTTCTATTGACTACTGAATAGCACACAGCAAACAGACTAAACAAAAGATACGATGAAAGACGTATTTACTTGTACAGGGCTCCTTCCCCCCAGCTCAACCTTTTTTTCCATTTCATATAACACCCACACTGCACCGTTCGCATTGTGTTGTTAAATAACCAATAGCAACCCAGATGAAACAGTGGAAGGGTTTCTATGATGCTGTCAAGCACCAGACAGATGCTTGGCAGTGTCAATATGGTTCTTTACATTTGGGTTGTGCCAAGGTTTGAAATGAAAAATAAAATAGGAATAACACTACTGCTTCGAGAGAGAGAGAAAGACGGCAATGAGTTAGTGCATGGACGTGCAACAAATTTTTAAATCAATGAAGTATCATCCTACCTGCTGGGTTTTACTTCAGCGATTTGAACTGCTACAGAAACAGATAAATAAAGCTTTGCTTTTTGCCTGTGTACTGGATTGCAAGAATTTTAATAGAAAGCAAAAGCAAATTCTGGGGTTGTAACGACTGCAGATTTTTAGGCGCTCTAGAACAGACTCATAGGTTTCTGCTGTAGAGACATGCCAGGTATGTCTAACGTATCAAGTATGATAAACTTCCAAAATTTGTTTCAACATAAAATGCCCTAGGTGCTGCAAAACTTTTCTGGCTGAGGCTTCAGAAGACATAGAAATTTGCACATTTGGAGAAAATCAAATTTTGAAAGCTTTTCTGACTAAAATATTATAATTTCCTCTCAAAAACACAGCACATAACATTCAGATATGTTTAAGTGTCTTTATAACAACTGCTCATTTGTCCTTCTCAGGTCATTAGATACAAAAACACCCCCAAAACCTTTCCCAGTTTTGAAACTCATTTTCCTTTGACTAGTTTGAGTTTTTTCATTTCAGCTGCCAAGCCAAGTCAGGGGAAAAGCTGTTTCCACCTGACCCAAACTGTTTTATTTAATCCTAATTGAAATGTTTTCATTTGCATTTCAGATTAATCATCTTAAACATCTAAAAACAAAAAATATCGTTTCCAATGAAACATTTTGTCTAAAAATGTTGACCGTTCCAAATTTTCTACTATTTTTGGCTAAAATTAACTTGTTGAATTGCTAAATGGTATCAGTCCTTGACTACTATTTAACAGCTTTTAGGGTTCCCCCCCCAAACACTCCTTTACTCTGTTTTGAGCGCTTTTTGAATTCTTATGTTACAGTATAGAAATCGCACACATACAGCACGTTTTCTCCTGAGGCAATGCAGAAACCACAATACAATGAAACTGTATGAGAAGAAAAGATGATGAAAGGCGTTCTGTCTTCCCAGTACAGCTTATTTACAAGGTAGAAGATGTATATATTTGTGTTAAACTGGCAACGCTCAAACCACCTTAAAAATACCAATGTTAAACAGAAACGTAACTAATAAAAGCAACCAACAGCTTCAAACTTTAAAGTGTTTTCACAAGGCTCCTTCATTAGCTAAACAGGCAAGGGAGAGTTGCTGCAAATGCTGTTCCTTGCCATGTTAGAGGCTTTTCCTTGGTCCTGGTAAACAGAGGACACAAGACAGCCTTGTGAATGGCTCATGGCGCAGCCTGAGATCTAAAGCTAATCAGACAGGATGATAGGTCATCTTAATCAACTTCAAAAAGCCAATCCACATGATCCTCCCAGCTCCTCGCCTCCTCTTCCCCTGATCGTTCTCTCCCTCATTTGGCTGAATTTTCCCCTTCCCCCTCCACTTACTTCTCGCAAATTGTGCTGTTAAGAAAGAACACGGGGAGCCCTTCGGGTCTCAGCATCCTGGGCGCAGGTGGTGGGGAAAACTTTGAAGTGGGCTCTCCACCAACTCTAGAGCTGGCCGTGCCTCCTCTGTAAGCAGCTCTTATTAAAAAAAAGACCAAGTATCCACTAGAACAAAACCAAGCAGGCCTATTTAATTAGGGCAAATGCTTGATATCCACTTCTTCATGTTAAACCACACAGTCACACAAGCCTGGGAGGTCTGATTAATTTTAATATGCACGGTCATGACAAGCACCTCGGGGGGAAGATAGAGGAAAAAATAAAAATCCCACAAACCCTGCTAGCTTGACAAATAGGTTTCAGCTAAGTGTTGTGTATGTTGCCCAGATTAAGATGTTACTATTCAGCAAGGGCTTGAACCTTTAATATGAGGGACAAGAGGCCTGAGAAACAGGTGGCTCGCTCTTCAGCCTTGAGTAAATGACGTCCCCAAAAGCTGAGACACATAAGCATACAGAAAGAGCTGGCACACTCCCTCATGTATATTTGTGTATTACCAGCCTGGGTCAGAGGCTTCTCCCGTAGTGATCCAAGGACTGAAATGAAGCTCAGAAAGCTAATGGATTTTCCAGGGGGCTGGCAGGGGGAGAGAGAAAGAGAGAGAGAGGGGAAAAAATGAAGGCAGACTGAAAACTGATCTGGCTGGAATACATCGGGGGCAATAGGCACTTCAGAATGATCCGAGGGTAAGAGTGGCAGCAAGTTTTGAAAACTTCTACTGAAATAAATCACGGCTATTGAAGATCCTGGGTACCTGGGGAATTAGGGGCAGACAGGAGCCCAAATAAATATTTTCATCTTGGTGAACCACTTATATGCTGTACTGTAAAAGATGGGAAGTGAGAGATGAAGCATTTTGCTTTGGCTGTTGCTTGTCCAATACTATGGAGTGAATATACCCTGGAAGGGAACTTTAATTATGGAGATCCATCAGGCCAGCCTTTCATTCTATAACAGGGAGAGGGAGCGGGATTGTATCTTCTCTCCAAAAGCACAAAATTCGCGAATCTGACTTGACCATAATGCTTTTGTCTATATTTAAGATGCTGTATCAGCAACTCAGATGCCTTTATCACAGGAGAAAAGAAAAAAACAAAAGCTACAAAGCTTTGAGGATGTAAGCGAGAGCGACTTGGAAGGGAATCTAAGCAGATTTTGAAAACATCCATTGAAATAAACCGTGACTATCGAGCTAAACTATTAGGAAGGAAAACACTTAAAAACTGAAGGTGACAAACAAATAAAGTTCACTTTGAGCAAGTATGAGTTGGCAGGGCTTCAAACTAGGCTACTTCTGTCGTAGAGTTAAAGCACTTGTTAATAAAGACTAAAGCTACCGCAGCATTTAACAGTGCCTTCTTTTCACATAGACCTATTTCATAAACTTTTTTTTAAAATTATTTTTTATTTTTATCAGCAGTATATGAATGCACTTTTCCATATGGCAGGGTCTTTGAAAGAAGTGCATGGAAGTTTGATGCTGGCTTGCTCCACAAGAAAAGACACATTTTCTGGTGACAGACTGCATAGATGAACATGGAACCACAATGCACTTGAAGCATCCTTCCACAGCAGCAGGAGTGTATGAACAAAACTTAAAAGTACTCCACTGAAAAGTATCCTTGTTTGTCCTTCAGTAGAGCAGCATTACAAAGCCTCTTCAACACATACTTTGTCAAAGGGATAGTGAAGAAACAAATAAAAGAAATTCAAACCTCAGTCAGTTAGAGTATCCTTAGGCTTTTCTTGAATCTGTTCACCTTATTTCTTCCCATCTCATCAGATGTGATTTAAAGACCAGGGCCTGCATTTCAAAGGCCTGCCTTCTTGTGCCCATTAATGGTCTGCTTTGGAATTTATGGCTTAAGAAGAGAGAGACCTCTTGCTTTCTTTACAAGATATGTTGATTAAAAGTCTGATAATATTAGGAGATATTCTGGGATCTTTTTCCAACTAGAGAGCCTGAATTCAATATGGTTCACTTTTATAGACTACAGAACTGCTTAAACAACAGCCATTTAAATTACCACAGGAACAGGTGTTGTGATTTATAATGTAAACTTAAACATCAAACACAAATAGCCTTTGGGGGATGTTCATAAGACAAAAATCATGCCCGAGAGGCCTTTCTCATCCCTTTCTTTCTAACAAAGTAATTACTTATAGTATTGCAGCATACTATAATACATGAGGCTCTAGTACTCACATTGCCTGCTAATGCCCTGCAAACATATATTTGACCTGCTTACTAAACACTTGAGATTACTTGTTCCTGCTCAGAAGACCTAAGGACTAGCAGATCGAAATTCTGGAGTAGCAACAACATTAAACACTACATATACACAATTCTTGTGTATGCATGTTTATATATATTTACACTTAAATATATATATCCAATACACGCACTTTATATATAGATGTATATCTGCGTACACGTATTTACAGAAAATTCCAAGTATTCATTTAAACAGCCGAACAGAATTGAGCTTCAGAGGTTCTTATAGAAGAATGAGCCATGCAGACGAACAAGCGTACCCACATGTGCACACACTCATATGTGCACGCAGTCTCTGTGGTCAGGTAGATGCCCGTATGACCCATTTTATCTAGAATTCCTACAAATTCTGTATGATAACAGAGATCTGGCTTCGGAAAATACAGTATGCAAGTTTTAAAGGTAAAGAGATACATAATCTGTTACAAACATATACTGTCAAAATGGACAAAAAGGAGATTTATTCTTAATTAAAAGTTTGGAGATGTAAAGAGCCAGTGACTACTCTGGCTTATTCTAAAAACAGGAGAGAATTTACTTGTTTGCCTATTTTTTTTCCAGAAGTCAAGCCATACATTTAGAGGAAAGGCTACACATATTTCAGAGATTTAATTTTCCACAAGCACAGGCCATAAATTAAAATACAGCAATCCAATCCCATTAATAGTGCAAGAAAAAGCTAAGTGGCTGCTTTGGTCTTTGCTTTCATGAACTTGTGTCAAGCTCAGTGACTTCAAAGAGATTTCCATTTCATTTCTACAAATGAAGAGAACAGACAGACGGAGAGTCTCTGCCATCCTCTGATGCCTTAAGAAAACAGAAGAAAAACATGCCTGTATCTCATTCGCCTAATGATTTTAGCTGCAAAAGGAATCCCATGGTCGGCAGACGACCCTCAGGGCAAGGGCTTGAGGTCTGTCACAGTATATAAGGCTTCTCCAAACCCACTCCATTATCTTCATTATTGTATACCAGGAATAAAAGGGGACTGACTCCTCTTCTGAAGTTCAAGTTAGAAAGGACAGAATGTTTCATGTAAAATAACATTGTGTGACTTCAGTAATAGGTTTCTGCCTTTGGGGGCCTAATACTAAAGCTGCATATAAAGATTTTCTGCAGAATTTGAAAGAAGAAAAATGAGCACTGTATTAGCGATGAGTAAAATTCCACAAGTTTTAGATTCAGTGAAACACTCCCTGCCTCTCTGTCTGCATGACTCATTGTCAATCACATACTTTCATACGGCAAGAGTAAAATGGCAAGTTTAGGGGGAAAAAAAGAAAAAGAAAAAAGAGCATGGGGCTTTAGAGCTATGTATAAATCCCTGCGAAAACAAAAACCACACACATATGCAAGGAGGAAAAGTGACGAGTTTCGGAAAATTCTTAGGAATGAGTAGGTAGCATGGCTTCCTACAGGGCACATAAACCAAGGGCATATATACAACAAATCAACATGGAAACCATTTATATGAACAGTGATGCTTCCCTTGTCAGCTCATGTGTGGGTACATGTATGTGCTTACACATATGTATACACATCCATGTGCATTCATGCACTCTGAGCAGTACGTTTCGTAACACTGTAAAAATCGTTGTCCTTTACTGACAAAACTTACTAAGCATTAACTCTTACGTTGTAATAAACATAAGAAAATCATTTACCTGATATCAAGAAAGTTTCTTAAAAACAGTCAGACCTGTTATCAATATTTTGAAATATCTCACTTGTCCTCAAAACCCACTTAAGAGAAGTCCCTTCTTTGACTGATATGAGGTTTGGATTGAGACCTAAAGCTGACTACCCAGCCCTTCTCTCTTCTTTCTTTACCCCCCCCTCCACCCCCAGCCTGGTTTTAAAGAAACAGGCCATTTGAAAGAATGCTTCAAAAGCACATTTCCCACAGTAATTCTGAAGAAAATCTCAATAAAAACAGAGCAAACATAGCCCATTGTACAAGTTAAATAATATATAAACGTGAGTACACAGAGAAATTGGAATCTGGCTCATATCTGGTCTTTGAAAGATTCACCGGAATTTGATTTAATTAAACCTCAGCTACTGGTGCAAATGTTTCCCTTTCCTCTCAAAGAGAAATAAAGTATTATATTATTGTAGTTGTCAAAATACAACAAAGCTTAACCAAGATTCTTGATCTTCTTCTAGAAAGCTCCATAAACTAGCAAGACTAGAAATCATTACTGAAATAGACAAGTGATCATGCATTGTTGAATTGGTACCTACATGTAATACCAAAGATTCCCCCATGTAACTTATCTTATTCATGGGGAAATTCATTAATATGCTAATTACCTGACTAGCAACCAGTGATGACTGACAACTTTACTTCAGCACTATGTGAAGAAGACATGGCAATAAGTAGATTTTCTGCTGTTGTTCAAACAGAGAAGACATTGTGCTTGCAGTAGAACATACTTCTTTCAGGGAAAGAGACTCATATTTGTGGAGGATCTCTAAGAACAATCTTGCCATCTGCACTCAGAAATATATAAGTTTTAATTAGCCACTCTAAAAACAATCATGTTGGCTGAAGGGAAGGGGGAGGGAGACTTGTCAAAATGATGTATTTGTCCCTCACCACCTTTCAATGCTCTTATGCAAGTCTAATTTTCTTCCTAGCCAGCTCACCTCTCTGGCCTCCTTTTGTTTCATGTCCCATTTCCCATTCTCTTCTAACTTCTGAACTTTTGTTAGTTCGCTTTTAAGGAGAAAGGGGGGAAAAAAAAACCCAACCGTTTCCTATTCAATTTTCTTGGATGGGGAGTAAGCAGAGACGTGAATATGGCACCCTCATAATGATTTAACTAGGGCTTAATGAAATTTTCATCACAACCTGCTGTTCATTTTAATGGCCTTTGAAAGACAATAGAACAATGGCTAGAGGGAAGAAAAGATTTTCTGTTGCATGCATTTGCAAAGCCCAACATTCAGTTGCTCCCCCTCCCCTCTCTTCCAATCTCTTCACAAAGCTGTAGATCTTTTGTTTGTACTGTATATTTTCATTTTAGTAGAGTTGAGATAATGCAGAGGCTTTGTAACCATTCTAATGTCTATTTGTGGCCTTTCCTTAATGGAGTCTGTGCAGCTTGTACAACCTCATACTCAACAGAGTATTTATACGCTGCCCAGAACCCCCTGTTCGTTCCTCTCATATTAAAGTCTGGTCTCCTTCCCCCCCACCTCATACCATACACAGGGAAGATCTTTTCCATTCAAAGGCACAAGGTAGGTCATGGCACCGACCATCAAATCAATGTAAATGCAAAATGAAATGCTATGACTATATGTAATACTCCAAAAAATGCTTAGACAAAGAATTTGCTTCCCAGCAGACCCTTACTATGTCCTCCAGTCAAGTAGAGAAGACTAATTTACAATCCTGTCATGCTCATGTATGTGACAGCGTGGCTGTGTTTGCATCTGTATGTTCATTCTGGTATGCAGTTTGTCCTAAAATTTTCTTGTAGGTGCTGTCAATTCATGCTTCAACAGCGAAGTGGGATCTGAGGGCCACGCTTTTAAACTTTTGAAATAGATTTCTACATCAGGATAGGCAGGTGTAAATGAAAATGAAGTCTTATTACTGTGCATTAGGGAATAAAGCTCAGTGTGTTCACACAACATCAACCGGCTCACAGTCCCCTGGAAGTCTAGCTGTAAATATGCATGCTGGGTACCTATGAAGAATATAGCAAGAACTTCATCTTCCAGTCAGGGGTTTGACTCTGGCCCATAAGGGATTGAAAATCTTACTGAAAGGAAAGCTGTTCTGTGGCTTCTCAGAGGCGAGATGTTTGGTCTTAGTCTCAGGCCACAGAACTCAAGTGGCATCGTCACCAACTGGACATACAGTCTCAAAAAGAACCTGATTCTCCAGAGTGGATACCTATAGGCCAAGGTTGAAACCTTCTAGCCAGACATAATGCAGAGAAAGTCTGTACTGTGTCTGTTTGTATAATACCTGCACTACAGATAAACAGAGGATGACATGATAGAACATGCTCCACACAAAAGCTTTCATGAATTACAAATTTAACTTCTTACCGTTCAAATAATGACACGCCTCCTAGATAATTCCACAAAAACACTGACATTGCCGACAACACTGCTTTTTGCTCTAGCAGTGGGGGAGAAGGGAGTGGTGTAAATGAGGCGTAAATGACCCCCAGGCTGTTAAAATTACAGTGTTCATTGGACCCATGTTGAAGAGGTTGGCGTGTCTATTGAAACTGTGACAGAAAGACCGTTACGTCAGGCAAAGGCTCTCATTTGGGAAAAGCTACAAACGTTAGCTGTGAAGGGATACTGCCGAAATTTATCTCTAATGTAGACAAGAACTATGAGTTCTTTACCTCAATTTTGCTAGCAAGAAAAAGCAAATGGAGCAGAAAATGGGAAGATTAAAAAGTATACGTATGCAAAGAATCTGGAGAAAACAAACCACAAAAATTTGGCCAGTTTCCCAGGCCTTACCTTCTGGCTCATTTTTGATGAGCTCTTCCATTTTCCTTTGCTTAAGGGTGTCTACAACATCTGCTAGGCTCCCTTTGCGCCTTTCCGGGGTTCCCAGGGCTGTGCTGGACAATGACTCTCCACTCTGACGCCCACCTTCTTCTGCCTTCAAGGGTGAGGTAGATGAGTTGTGCGGGGCAAATGAAGACATCACTTTATTGCCATCAACTTCCTGAAAGGGGAGAAAACCGAGATGAAACATTTCTCTCTTTCCTTAAAGAATAAAAAAAAATAAATAAAAAAAAAAAAGATGGAAAGAAAGAACAATCCTTTGTTCTTTGAGTTCATTGCTGTTTGTTCTTCTGTTGAAACCTTTAAAAAGGCATGCAATGCTTCAAAAACACCCAGAACAAAGACTAGCCATAAAGCATAAACCAAGATTACAGGCTGAAGTGAACAAAGATCAGCTTGCAAGGGAGAAACATAAAATACAGTTTTTCCCTAATTGAGAAGAAGTGTTGTACTCATAGGTTTCCTAAGAACAATGGTATTGATTATTTTTAATTGTTTGTTCTTTTACAGCTTGCTTTCAAAAAAATCTCTGATTTTTACAAGGATCATTAATTTCCTGACTTTATAAAGTACTCGATGGCTAGTTGTAAGAAATGAAATAGTAACCAAATATCAAATGCCTTTCACCATATGACTTATTTTAATGCACAGTTCAAGTAATTCTCCCATTTATAAAGGATTAATGAATTGTTTTCTGTTTTCTAATTCTCTATCGTCCACTTCCATCTCAAATCTTCATTTCTTGTCAAGACAATGTTTTTCACAAAGATGGTCCTAATGACTTTCACTGGCAGCACAATGGCAAAACTCTGTGACACATAATCCTCCCCACGTGAGAGTCCGCGGAGGCCTCACTGTGTACTCGTTGATTTCAATGGAAACCAAAACTGGTTCAAGCATCTTCAAACTTGCCTTCGTTAATATGAGCGCCTTCTCCTCTGTGCCTCCTCCAACACAAAGCAATGTTTTCTGCATATATTCCTTTCCCCTTTTATGTTTCTTATATGCCTACCCTTCTGTACACATCTCTGAAACCTCATTTTTCTCTGCTAACATATGCCGTCTATACCTTGCAAAACTTATTTCAATGTCTCAGAACAAAGCTTTCTGCAAAGTATGTAGACTGCATAATATAATGCTGCAAACATGAACACGTTTTATTTTTATCAGATTTTCAAGAGGTTTTTTTTCATTTCATTATGCTATTTATGTTTTTGTATTCCAGATGTTTAACGAATATTATTTCTAAAAAAGTCACTGGTCCATCTTGTGATCTGAGTTACAGACTTCAATGCAGATGTCTTAATAAGTTTTAAATTGTTTTTATTTTACAGGGTATGAGAGAGACACATATTCTGGTTTTAGTGATTCGTGTTATAATGTTATCATTTTTCTTTCCTGAGCAATCTTTGGTGTCTCTAGTTTAATAAGCACCAATATTTCAAAAACCAAAAATATGTCATTTCATAAAGAGAACATAAATTGCTAAAAATTATCTCAAAATTTAAATAAAGCAACACGGAAGATATGAAGAATGTATTTGTTTTCACAGACAACTTCATTTTGGCAAAAATATTACCTTTCATTAAGAAAACTTTTAGTGCAAACAGCTTTGAGCAGCTTGAATGTGTTATACTAGTGAATAAATTCCCTAACGGAATCGGATTTAACTGAGATTACAATCTGGGCCATCATATGCCCCAAAAGCCAAACCCAGTGATGTTAATGAGAGACTTTCTACTGACGTCAATGAGCTTTTGACCAAGCCCTAAAAAAATTTCCGACTCCAGTCAACAGAAATGCTCCTTTTTTTTCCTTGCAACTCCCTCCATTTTTGTTCTGCACTTGGCAAATGACTAGTTGCTAACAGTGGACTTGAAAAATTAGTTGGAGCCAAATGTAAGTTTTTTAATATATATAGACTTGAATAAACTGGGTTTTAACACTCATCTAGACGAGCAAAATAGTTAACTTCAGCATCAGTTCAGATTTTATCTAATATTCAAACCTGTTATCACCAAGTGGTGTTTTTTTTCCTAAAGACAAGGCAAAAAAAAAAAGAGGCAATATCTTGAAAGCTGCTTTCTTATTCACACTTTGAAGACAGATAAGCCAAATACTATTCTTAGTTACAGTTCTTAAATCCATCTATACCATCAGTTATGTATAGGAACAGTACATTTCTCACATTACCAGGAACTAGTTTACCATTTTTATTCCAAACTAGGCCCCAAAGACACTCACGTTTCTGTGTATGTCACACTTCGGTCACAAAGTATTTGCAACAGCTGCCTAAACCTCAGGAATCATCATTGCTGTTTCCATGTACATTTTGGGTACAGGCAAGTGTTTTTGTATGTACAAATATATTCTGAGTACAAAACAAGTTTGTTACAAGAGAAGAAGCATAAAAACACAAGGATTGAATGGCATGTAAGGTAATACAAGGTGAATTTCAAAATCACAGATTGCTCGGCATTCCAATGGAACCCACAAGTATTTTTAAAACCACTAAAATTTCCCTGTCTCTCTTTCTGGGGAAAGGAAGTGTGAGGGGGAGAGGACAACAGAGTAGTTTGTGGATAAAGCATAATAAAAAGACTCCAGATACTCAGTTGTAGTTCTTCTAAATGTTCCATGTAACCATGGAAAAAGTCACTTTGGTTTCTGCATTTCAGTCTCCTACATGTAAACTAGGCACAAAAGTAGCAATTTCTTATATTGCAATGGTCTTGGAGTGATAAATTCATTAATAACACAGAGACCCCCTGATACTACAGTGTTGGCTAAAAGTATCTATATAGTACCACAGTTAAGAAGACTTCATAGATGGATAAAAAAGGAAAGGGAAGTGTCCTACACGGATTCTTTTAAAGATAAATTCTATCTTAAAATACACATCTAAGTAATCATCCCCAAAACAAAACGTTTCCTTAGACCGTTCGTGTTATGTGTGCATGTACGCAGTGTTTGCGTATCACATACGTGGGCTATTTATGCACTTGTGGGGTTTAAGATACACTCCACGTAATCAAAACACACATACAGTAGGGGAACAGCTGCAATCACATCTCGGTAGGCTAAATTACAGTATGCCAGTGAATTATTCATTCAAAAAGATCTGTAGCAATCACACATTTGTTGCGTGATTTGCAATCTAAGAGGAATCCTCTCCGTATCTGTGGATGAGCGCAGACACCAGCTTCTGCTGTGGATGAGAGTTCAATATGTATCCTCTAGCACACCAGCTCGAGAACCTGCCTTCCCCACTTGTCCATGATCTTTTTATTCTGACATTCAGAACAACCACCTGAAACGCTCAACTGTTACCTTGACTTTTGCTTGACATCCCTCTGTTTTATTTTGCTCTTCCTTACGCCGTTACTGTGGGAAGTGAAAAGAAACTTTCAACAGTTCTGGATTTTTACTTTAACCACGTAAAAAGAAAAGATACTTCCACATAAAACCTACTTATGTCAATGCAGGCGTAAAGCTAAAAAAACTTCTAGCAAGGAAACTCCTCTGATATTACATGTGAGAGTTTAACTATCCTCCTGAAAACAGTCAGAGAAATCCTTAATGGCAAGAAAGGTATGTCAGCAACAGTTTAAAACTAATCCCCTGAGAAGGAAGTTCCCTCCCAACAGGTGAGATTTAGCAGGTTCCTTTTTTGAAAGGACAAATCCATGTGACTTTTTTCAGTTAACCGAGAGAAAAGCAACGGCACTGTAAAGAGTAGTATTAAAGAACCTAAACATCCACTACTGACATTTTAAAATGAAGTCCATCAAGCCATATACAAGACCTATTTCTCAGTCACCGAAACAGTGGAAAACCAGACACTCTTTCACCGGAGAACAGTCTCTCTCAGCTGTAGAATCATTTCACCTGTTCAAGTTTGATTACATTCCAGCCTCTGGCACTGTTAATCCTGGTAACAGTTTTATGCAGTCAGCAGCTGCTTGGTGGATGGGGCTCTATTGTTCATTTGCATTGCGAATTGCTCTGCTAATGTGTGCTGGCACAACACTGCATCCAACTCTGGGCTGGGATCGTACTCACCAACACCTGATGCTGCTGCTTCTTGCTTTGCCCACTTCGGAAAGGCAGACAAGGACCTACACAGATCCTGCTGAATCAAACACCCATGGTCTTTCTTTCCCTGACAACAACAACAACAACAAAAAAAGGACTGGCCCACGTTTCGTGTCTTCTGCTTCTGTTCCAAGCTAGAATCCACAGGAAGACTTGTTCATTTACAAGAAAGTTGCCTCGATATTGCCAAACAGCTTTCCAGCTATGAAGGAAATACCTCTTCCAAGGTTTAATGATAAAACAGGCTTCTGCCCTTTCAGGATGAGGTCAATAATCTTCCTGTGTTAATCTTGGGCAAGCTTTACTTAATCTAGCCCCCTTGTCACCTTTGTGATTGACAGGAAAAGTCACGTCACTGGACAATGGACTTATCCTCACTGAGCAATATCTTTTTCAAAGATTACACAATGTTACCTTTGCTCTCATAAAAAGTGCAAACATTTTGTGGTTCAAATAAACTATTCGTTCCAACTGTATCTTTCAAGTTGTCCCTCTCCATTTCCCAGGGTCCAAGCAAGGCCTATTTGAGTTTTACAGAGGGACAGTGAAACTTAATGAAAAGAAACAGGTTGTACTTGGTGAGACTTCCAAAATATCTCTTAGTACTGTAAGTACATCTCATCTTCTCCTTCCTCATCTAGAGATGCACATTACTGCTATCTGCGATTAAACTCAGACAGAAAACTGTTTCTGTGGCATTAAAATTTTGAACCAAACTAACCAACAACTGAAGCAGAAGAGAACTCAGAACTAAGTCTGAAACTGTTAATTACCACCATATGGTTATGCAAGGAGGCCGCATCTGTAGCAACAATTAAAAAAAAAATCAAGCTTCTGGCTTTACAGCCAAAAACATCTGGAATAAAATACTTATGTCTTTAAAATATGCACTGATACTGCCTGATTTTTAGAAGCCTGTGATCCTAAAAGCAACCTAACAGGTTCTTTTTTCGACACTGGAATTTTGCCCATGCTTTGCTCTTTTAGAATGTCTAAAGAAGATACGAAAGCAAATTTTTTGCTCTGCTTTCTGCATTAGACATGTAGGCCTATCTGTTTTATAGTCTCCATAGTGACCAAGAAGCTGGCAACAGTATGACGTAAGACAATCAGAAAACAGAATACTTCACACTTGTGAAGACAAATTATTCTTAAGCAGTTTAATACTGCTTGCTACTTATTTTTATTTATTTTACTTAATAAATTTTTAGGGAATAAATATCTATGTTCAAGATTCAATAGCACAGCTACTTCAAGTAAAAACGCAAAAGCTATAAAAACACTCCCAATGCCCACAGGAGGTCCACCAGCAATTATGAGAGAAACCAAACTTGACATTTCCCATATTTTTAAGGTTTAAAAGAAACAAAACATACACACGATATTCACAAAGCAAGAATGATCTTTTATTTTTAGTTAACCTTCCTTTACAATCTCTCCCTTAATGAATGTAATTAACTTAGTTTAGGAGCATAAGTGCCATCAACTTTCAATGGGAATCATATCTTCAAATCACTTAAGTGATTTGGAAAATTTTCTCCTTCTACATTGTATGTCATGGGGCTGTAGGGCAGATATTACCATAAACCTATATGGTTTATGGTAGCTGTCAAGCTGGCAGCTTCAGGAAGATGAAACTCATACTCCATAAGGGTTCCCAGTGGGCACCATTCTTCTTACACCTTAGAATTTCTTTGCTTCTGTCTTACATTTAAATAGGTCTTGTCTATGCGTTTCCTTCATGAAGCAAAGTTGTTCATCAGTGATGGAAAGGAATGTTCCCAAGGAGATTTAAAAAAAAAAACAGTGGAGGATACAGTGAGAAAAAGGGAGACTATGTAAAAGGGCATACAGGGAAAAAAACATGCAGGGGGATAAACACTCCATTAGGAAGTAAGAACTGACAAGAACACATAATCCAAGGAGGGATAAAAGAGACATCGAAGGGTGTCACGTAAACAAGCCTAGAAAGATGTACATCTGCAGGCTCTGGTTCTGCAGTTAGATCTGTGCAAACCAACAGCTGTTCTTATATAGGTTTGTTGTTGTTGTTTTGTGGTCTGGTTTTTGGTTGGTTGGTTGTTCTTTAATACGACTATGGTTTTTATGAAGATAAGGAAAGGAAATGTAATGGAGAGTGAAGAAGCTGATGAATGGATCTGAGGAGTCAGCTGAAGAGGTCATCATAGCAGAGAACTAAGAATTTTACCTGAATAGGTGGGCTAAACACAGTAAATAGAGATGCACGTTCTTTTTTTTTCTTTTTACTATAATCATGCCACAGGCAAGTAAAATACATGCATCACATTTAGTTTTAGCTTTGCTGAGATGATGTATTTGGAACTCCATGATCCATATTCTGGAAGTATTACCAATTATCAGACTTACAGAAGCCTGATCACATCTGGCTCTCCATCTACAATGTTAACACTTCAAAGACTTTGCTTGGTACTGCATTTTGGGGTGGGTTTTTTTGCAATCATTACTACCTCTTATCCTTCAGGTTGTATTAATGTAATATCAAGTGCTGTATCTAATTACTGACCTCTTTTTGAAGAAGCAGAAGATATAGTGTCAGAGGTTTCAACACAAAGACTAACAGGTATTTCCAGTGTTTGACTTCTAAGATGAACTGAAGGTCAAAAAGAAGACCATCCGCTTTATAAACTCTGCTACATCAGACACTTCCCTTTCTTCTACTTTTCTCCTCCATACGTAAATCTGAGACAATACTAAATATCTCCTGCAGCTTAGGGCATTTTATATAATTGATGTAAAAAGCCTAGAGATTATTGAACAAAAACCTCATAGCAGTTGTATTTTCATATGTATTGATGCAATAAATACTCAGCTCTTACATTACTCTGTGATTCACTACAGCCCAATCATTTGAAGCTGGAAATTGAGAACTCTCCCATATACCAAGTGCCAGCCCACAATATCTGACAGTAACACTGAAACGTACTTTGATTTTTTCCAAATACCATGATACTCAGACTGCTGCCATAGCTGCACAAGGACAATTTCAAGTGTTTCCAGCATTTGGAGATGAGTTGTAATAAACTGTTCGGCTGTGTTCACACAAAAGGAATAACTTACAATCCATTTTGCATTGATTTGTAACTTTATCCTCTGTGATTTACAGAACATCAGAGCAGAGTTTTCAAGCATTTGAAGTATCTAAAGATATAAGACTGTGGCCTAGTGGAATTTTTGAAAATGCCCAATAATATATATTCATTGAATTCCCACTGATTTCATAAGAGGTCCCCAAAAATAAAGAGTTAGAACCAGCACCATGTGACTGGCTGACTTTCGGCGATTCTTCGCCGGACCATTATCAGACTATCTACAGTACAGAGCACAATCTGATGACTGATGCTTTAAGACAAACATTTCATCTCCTCTGCCTGTCTTGCATTCCAGCCCATCCCCAAACACAGAGCTCAAGTTTAGTATTTCTTACTGCTTATCTTCCATTTCCACTTGATTTACTACAAATCAAAGAATCATATGCAACCTGTGGAGCTGTTTGTAGTAAAAAATGTGCGAGAAAATATTTTAAGTGAAATTTTAGAACCTTTTTATATTGCATATCTAACAAATTGGGTTTGGTTTGTGATGGCGTTGTCTTTAGTTAGTTAGTTTTATTATTTCCTTTAGTGTTACAGGTTTTGCTTTTATTTTTAGCCGACCTCTTTGTCCCATTTATTGCAACAAAGTGCTTCTCCATATATAGAAGTAAATTGGAAATCTTTCTACAGGATAAAGATATTAAATACAGTAAAATAGTAACGACTACTTTGTATTGGGCAAATGCAATTAGTGACTTAATTCCTGACACCCATCATCAGACCAGACCTCTCCTACTGCTTCTTTCTCCAGCAAAACTCATTTTAAGAATGTAACAGAGGATTACATCTATTTGCTCTCAAAATACTTAACAAACAAAACTGGCATTTTGAGAACTCCTAATATGTTAGCTATAACCTGCAAAAACAAAGAACATGTTGTACTATAACAGCCTTGTTATCTTCATGCTAGTAATCTTCATGCTTAAAAATAATAAATAAAACTCTGCAAAAGCAGTTTTAAGACTTTTATGATCTCTTCCCTGGGGGACTAAAGATCACCCTTAAGACCTTGCTAAACAAAACATAAGACTACTTATCAAAACAGCTTGGTAGACTCTTCAGCATACATTAAATCCTTCTAATAGTTTGGAAATCGTGTGGTGTAAAACAATTATCTTTGTAAAAACACAAGCTTACTAACCACACACAACAGCTCTGGTATTGTGTTATAAAACTTATGTTGAGTGTCAAAACCAGTTCCATCACCAGCTTTCTTACGATGAAACAAGCCCATTCTCTGTTCTGACTCCTTGAGAGAAGAGGACAGGACCATCTGAACAGGATTTAGTGATTCAATAAAAGGAATGCCAAAGGCTAGCAACGGCTCCTGGGCTGCTCCCAGCTACCTAGCTTTCATATTACGATTCATCACAGTTTTCAGATGGGAAAGAGATGTAAGATCACCGTTCATCTGTTCCGTGGTAGCCTACAAAAAACTGTACCAGATAAACATACTTCACCTCATTCCTCTGTCTGGGTGGCTGAGAGCACAGTAAAGACCAGACACATACAATTTGGTCAGAACTGCATTCTCTGTGCTAGGGACAATTTGGAGTATGTCTTGTCTGAAGAGAACCACCCTCCAAACTGGGGAACAAAAGAAAAGAAAATAACCTGTGCCCAAAAGGGCCTGGGCTCATGTTCATACTTCCAATTCCCCCAAGACAGTGTAATTCTGCAAAGTACCTATAGCAGGTATGTAACAAGACGGCACACTCAGCTCTCTGGTGTGGTCTCAGTTGTTTCATTTGGGCTAATAAAATGCCTCAAACACACACTGAGGTTTCCCATTCCCCCTACGAATATTTTACACATTAAAACCCCCCTTGTTGCTGTGAGACATTGCCTCATATTTGCTTCCTTTCAGCCCAAAACTCTTCTTACGCAGCTGCTTCTTCCAGTGATCTGGACTATACCTTTTCCATGTTAGAGCTTGTGTCATTCACGTCTTTTTGGACAGTTAGCATATATTTACTTTGTTATTACGGGCCCATATTTAGCCTTTCCTCTTTCAGTCTTCCCTCACAAATCAGCTCCTACAACTCTTTAATCATTTGTTGCTTGCATCTAAAATCCCTCCAATTTGCTGTCTTCTCTAACACAGCCAGAATTGAACACATTATTTCACATCTACTCTTAGCAGAGTTATGAGGAGAAGGACAATTACCTCCTTGTTACCGCCTTTTTTGTTGCCTTGCTGCATGACAAGCTCATATCTGATTTGTTTTAACACACCTAAATCTTTTTCAACATTACTGTTTTCCAAGTGCCTTACTCCCATTGATTATCTGTGTTCTGGATTACTTTATCCAGCTGTATCAGTTTGTAATTTTACATTTGATTATTTCCTGCCATGCAGACTCCCCTTGATTCCTTTGATATTATGGTTCTATTCTCCCTGGTACACCACTGGTAACTTTAATGAGTGTATTGTAATTCACTTGTTCAAACTTCTATAACAATATATTTATTTCTCTATATTTCTAAAATGTTGCTACAGGCGTTCACTCTCCTATGAATTCTGTACCAAGAAACAGAGAGCTTAGAGCAGGCAAAGGACTTCCATAACCATATTCCCTGCAGACCACGTATTTTCCAGCCACCTCAGAGTAACACAAGAAACAGATGTTGCTACATAACTAGGAGGCTCTGGTAGGTCAGGGCAAGCAAAAAGGCACTAAAATAAAGGACACTGGTGCAGATTACATTGCTCTAGGAACTTTTTCCTCATTTCTACTGAAGAAATCAATCTGACAATCTCTGCCATTGTGGCTTTTCAAAGAAGTATCCATATTTTTTCTGACACTCAGTATATCTGACTCTTTCTACTAGTTAAATAAAATCATCTTGTACAACATAGAATTTTAGAATCATTTAGGCTGGAAAGGACCTTTGTGATCATCAAGTCCAACCATTAACCTAGCACTGTCAAGTCCACCACTAAACCATGTCCCTAAGAGCCTCATCTATGCATCTTTTAAACACCTCCAGAGATGGTGACTCCAGCACTTCCCTGGGCAGCCTGTTCCAATGCCTGACAACCCTTTCTGTGAAGAAATTTTTCCTGATATCCAATCTAAACCTCCCCTGGTACAATTTGAGGTCATTTCCTCTTGTCCTATCAATTGCTACTTGGGAGAAGAGACCAACACCCTCCATGCTACAACCTCCTTTCAGGTGGTTGTAGACAGCGATAAGGTCTCCTCTCAGCCTCCTTTTCTCCAGCCTAAACAGCCCCAGTTCCCTCAGCTGCTCCTCGTCAGACTTGTCCTCCAGGCCCCTCACCAGCTTCACTGACCTTTTCTGCACTCTCTCCAGCACCTCAATGTCTTCCCTGCAGTGAGGGGCCCAAAACTGAACACAGGATTTGAGGTGGGGCCTCACCAGTGCCGAGTACAGTGGCACAATCGCTTCCCTAGTCCTGCTGGCCACACTGTTCCTGATACAAGGCAGGATGCTGGTGGCCTTTTTGGCCACCTGGGCACACTGCTGGCTCATGTTCAGCCGGCTGTCAATCAACACCCCCAGATCCTTTTCCCCCAGGCAGCTTTCCAGCCCCTCTTCCCCCAGCCTGTGGCGCTGCCTGGGGTTGTTGTGACCCAAGTGCAGGACCTGGCACTTGGCCTCGTGGAACCTCATACAATTGGCCTCAGCCCAGTGATCCAGCTGGTCCAGATCCCTCTGTATGGCCTTCCTACCCTTCAGCAGATCAACACTCCAGCCCAACTCGGTGTCATCTGCAAACTTACTGAGGGTGCACTTGATCCTCCTTGTCCACATCGTTCTACTCTCCTCTCAAAAACATAATGCGTTACTATTTTTCTTTTTTTATAGTTACTTTACTTGGAGCATTCAAATGAGATGCACGAAACACTGTATGAAGGAAGCACCTTGCAATGCCCACATACTGAATTCCATGCAACTTCCAACAATCAGCTCTTTCAGAATTGTTTGTTCTTTATACTTTTGAAGATTGTAGCCCACATACATAATATCGGGAATCTTGCACATATCCTACATGAAAGGTGGGTGTGTGACTAAATCCATTACACCTTGAAAATAATCATGTTCTGCTTTATATATGTTGTATATTCTCCACAAGCCTTCTCATTTAACATCTATTTATTTACTTTTACTGTGTATTTGTTCTCTTACTTTTCAAAAGATCACAACTAGACTTACAGGATGGTAACTGTCAAAATCATCTTTGCCCCCACAGAGATTAGTATAACTTTATTTCTTTTTCTGAAAGCAATCTTCTGGAAGTTCTCATTTTCTGGAAGGGCCAGAAAACATTACTTTATTAAAATGGAATGGCTTCTTGAGAAATAGTCCCATTGTCTCCACTGGAGTTAACTGTAGTATTCAGAGTATGAATTTTTCAAAATGAATTCCACTGGTTCAGAAATATGTTTGTCTCATTTGTTTTTGAAATGCATATTATCTAGCATGTGGGACTCTCAATCTGCTTTTATCTAAGTTCTCTATTCTTTCATCTGGTTTTTATACACCTCACCAACTACTTTCTGTCTACTCCTTACTCTCTTACACCTCTTAAGTAATGCCTACACAAACAATAATTTATAGGATTTTCCACGCAGTAACTGTTTTGATCCTCTTTAACAGTTATTAGAAGACCTATTTACCCTCCAATATGTATTTCACCTCCTCTTTATGTCTTCTATAACTTGATTTTCTTTCTATCAATGACTGTTCCACAGCTTCAGTGAAGCAGAATTGGGAATTCTGGTATAAACCAAAGCAGTTTTCTCAACGTTGAAGGAAAGACTGCACAAGAAATAACTAAAACCAAGAAATAGATATTCTGTGTTTATCAACGCAGAATGAGTACATTCACAGAAAGTCAGTTCCACAGATGTTTACAGAGTAGGAATCAATCTTATTTGTATCTTACACACTTTGGAGGATGGTGTTTGATGACAGAATGCCAAATGTATCAGAATAATTAATAAAAATGAATATGACAAAGGTCTATCCACATAACACTGATACATAACTATAATACGTGTTAGAGCTACTCAAAATTTGACAATTAATCCTCACAAAATCCCTTTGTGACATTGCATATAGGGCAAATTAGGAAATGACACGAACTGACTTGCCAGGATCCAAAGCAAGGTAACAGCAGAGCAGATTCAGTATCCAGGGGTTACCAAGAACCAATTCTCTGTTCACTCTTCTGGGTCTTAGTACACTTCAAATGGCAACATTATGTTCTGCTCAGGGGAGCAACATGATGTCTTTTATCATTTAAGTCCCATTCTAAAGCTTATTCGACCAGAGCTTAAACAAGATTTAAAATGCACACAGACCCTGCGCACAGAAGCCAGTTTAGACTGTGGCTGAGTGATACAAAAAACCCCAATAAATTCTAATTTATGACAGATCCACAGTTGTTCTCACTCTGCAGATGAGTTATTCTTTCTTCTGTTCCTTTAAACTGCAGTCAGTAGCATACATTGCCTACTAGGAAGAGACCTTTGTGATAAGATAATATCAAGGGATGTTGTGACACTCCTGATTAAGAATTACACAGTAAGCAAACCGTACAGAAATGCTAATTTTCCTCCCCTTTCTCATCACTTACCTAAATTATTCTGAGTAATACAAATTATCTTTATTAGCTTTAAGGCAGTTCTTTCTCATTCTCTTCCGCCATTTTTAAAAGAAATCACATTCCTGTGGTTGATTAAGCCCACTATATATTTCCTTACAATTAATTTTTTGCACTGTTGTATGTCATGTTCACAAACAAACAAAAAAACCCAAAGAACATCTATTCTTATACAGTCATAGCCAACTACCCATCATCAGCAGAGTATGAATAACTTTTGCTGGAAACAGCCTTTCTTCTCCAAGCTCTTCTTTGAATCACTGATTTCTCAGTATTCCCTGTAGTTTTCAGTCATCATGAAGTGATGCTGAAAAACCCACAGAATTGCTCAACCCAAATAAGAAAGACACAATTTTCTCCACTTTGGCTGGAAAGAATGTAAGCCTACATTGTGACGAAGAAGTATCGGTTGACTAATAGAGCATGGTTTTACAAAATTTGTCTTTTTCTGACCTTAAATTTATCAAGAGGGAGTCTCAGGATGCAATCCAGCCAGATATCACTGTGCCTACCAGCACCGAGTTGATGTACAGAAGGTTTTTAACAAAAAGTTCTCTGCAATCCATTCATTATACTTAGCAATATCAAACAGGGAAAAATAATTAAAAAGCCCCTATTGAGTACCTAGAGACCTTGAGCACAGACAGGGGGTGAACACAAAGACAGGCTATTTGGTTATAAGAGTCACACTTCATCTTTTCATATATATATATATATTCAGACATATTAAAAGAAATTACAGTACATTTTGGACGAGTTTTTATTTTCTTCCTCCCTTCTATTCTGGTCTATAAGTGTCTAACACTTAGAGTACACATATTTAAACAGACTCAAGAGTTACATAAAATTTATTGATTTAAGTTTTTTAATCTTCAGATGTACACGTATGTAGAGACTACATATTTGAAAAATAAATTGCCTGAACAAACTCAATTATGTGAAGGGTGAAAATCACATGTAAACGACATTATGAACAGGAACTATGCTGACAGCTGATTTGTACTTTACAAGGTACAAGGAGGCAAAAGCTAGTTTTTGACACCTAAGACCGGTCTACCTGAAAGGCATCCAGTCTTCCTTTGTCATTTGACAGTGCTGCAAGTTGCACCTACACATTTTTCTCAATACATTTCAGTATTACATTTTTGTTACACAAACATTACATTGTGACTCATAACTTAAGGTTCAAATAAACTTTTAAAAAATAGAGGGCCGAAAAAAGACATTATAATGACACTATGCTGCAACATCCGACATACCTAACCACTGACTGCTTGCTTGAGAAGTTAGTGCAGTACATCATAGTCATGTCGATGGCTTTTAATATTGGCAACATTTATAACATGACTATTTTGGTTCTGTCATCAGTATCACAGATTAACTGGGACGCATGTTTGTGTCATTCATAGAAATGCATCCTCGCAGCTAAATTGAGGAAGTGTGGTCTGGACGATTGGGTAGTGAGGTGGACTGTGAACTGGCTGAAGGGAAGAAGCCAGAGAGTCGTGGTCAATGGGGCAGAGTCTGGTTGGAGGGCTGTATCTAGTGGAGTCCCTCAAGGGTCGGTACTGGGACCAGCATTATTCAATATATTCATCAATGACTTGGATGAGGGAATAGAGTGCACTGTCAGCAGGTTTGCTGATGACACCAAACTGGGAGGGGTGGCTGACACGCCAGAAGGTCGTGCTGCCATCCAGTGAGATCTGGACAGGCTGGAAAGTTGGGCGGGGAAAAATTTAATGAAATATAACAAGGGAAAATGTAGAGTCTTGCATCTGGGCAGGAACAACCCCAGGTTCCAGTACAGGTTGGGGAATGACCTATTAGAGAGCAGTGTAGGGGAAAGGGACCTGGGGGTCCTGGTGGACAGCAGGATGACCATGAACCAGCACTGTGCCCTTGTGGCCAAGAAGGCCAATGGCATCCTGGGGTGTATTAGAAGGGGGGTGGTTAGCAGGCTGAGAGAGGTTCTCCTTCCCCTCTACTCCGCCCTGGTGAGACCGCATCTGGAATATTGTGTCCAGTTCTGGGCCCCTCAGTTCAAGAAAGACAGGGAACTGCTGGAGAGAGTCCAGCGCAGGGCAATGAAGATGATTAAGGGAGTGGAGCATCTCCCGTACGAGGAAAGGCTGAGGGAGCTGGGTCTCTTGAGCTTGGAGAAGAGGAGACTGAGGGGTGACCTCATTAATGTCTATCAATATGTAAAGGGTGAGTGTCACGAGGATGGAGCCAGGCTCTTCTCGGTGACAACCAATGATAGGACAAGGGGTAATGGGTTCAAACTGGAACACAAGAGGTTCCACTTAAATTTGAGAAGAAACTTCTTCTCAGTGAGGGTGACGGAACACTGGAACAGGCTGCCCAGGGAGGTTGTGGATTCTCCTTCTCTGGAGACATTCAAAACCCGCCTGGACACCTTCCTGTGTAACCTCATCTGGGTGTTCCTGCTCCAGCGGGGGGATTGGACTAGATGATCTTTTGAGGTCCCTTCCAATCCCTAACATTCTGTGATTCTGTAAGGTACTTTCTTCATTCCATCCAGGCCTTACGTTAAAGAAAAATTTAAAAATTTGGAAGGAGCACATAAATACTCTGGCAGCTACCCTGCCTTTCAACCCAGTTTTACACAACTTTATCATGACATCAGTTTTCCCTGATTATTTAGGAATCAGATTCATAAAACATAAAACCTACATTGTAGGTCCAAATTCACCTCAAGCCCATACAAATCAATATACTGTTAGCACAAAAGGAGTTGGCAGTGTGAAAAGATTAGATGACACATGAATCACAGGTACCCAAGTCTGCCAAAACATCATCTTCAAAGGAGACAATCTGGCATTAGGAAGGTCCATAAAACAGAACAGGGATGCACAGTTATATTTTCAGTGACTAAATGGAGAATTTCTAAGGGCTGTCTAAATAACATCCTTTTGTAAACTTTTTCCCATTAAGATATTAATTATCAGCCTGCTTCTCCTGATTTCAGCACATATTTATTCTCTAAAGTAGCTGGCCAGAATACTGAATGATTAGCAAGATCTCCATCAGCAAATTGCATTTACCTCCACAGGTTACTTTCAATGAAAATGGGATCACTAAACTGGTCTGGAAATCTCACTTCTGGAACACGTTTTATTTTAAGCCTTTGTGTGAGAGTTTTATTAATTTTCATCGCAGTTATTATTCACTTCAACAAAAAGCAGGGCTTTCTTGTAACAGAATGAGTCCTAGTGTCAAAGAGGTCAGCTTATGTACAGTGTACACTTAATAAAATATAAACAGAATTAGCTGAGAAAATTTCTCAAAAGAATTAGTAGTTTGTCTTAGGTTTTACTCTTTCACTTAAGCACTGATGAAGAGGAACACTCTCTTACAATATCCAGTGAAGATTCTGATGAAAATAAACTGGAAAATAGCAACAAACATTTTTGGAAATTGCTAGTCGTTCCTGTGACCGCAAGGGTTTCATAAATTTTAGATTGGCCCAGACTAGTAGAAGTTTACATGGAAGCATTTGTGTTCTGCTCTGTAACAGGTGAACCTCCAACAATGTATGGGGATAAGCAGAACAGTGACTTTAAAATGTCATCTTCATTCAACATATTTGCTCCCCGTGTATTTTCCGAGTCATGTCTATCTGCTTGCTTTATTGACTAATTTTTTTAACAACCATTAGCACTGAAGAGTCAATACAGCTACAAAAGAAGAAAATGGACTCTGCTTTGCAGACATATCATCAACAAAATAGTCAGTTAAGTACCATTTGCAAAATGTTGATTACTAGGGATGACGTGAGGCAAAAAGGACGCAGCTTTATTTTCAAACCCCAGGTTAAGTTAGCATTATAGGCAATTATTAAAAATATCATATTTTTATGCAACTAAATTTGACCTCTAAAGCCACAGAAAGACAGAAAACATGGGACCCTTTAATGTCATTTTTACAGTCATTTATCTGACTATAACCTCACTTTAAAGCGTTAAGGTCAGCTGGTCGTGAAGCATGAGCTACACTTCTGACTAGCATGCACCACATTTGACTCAAGAGTAAATAAGGGACTGACACTCCGTTAACCTTCCCAAGTACAATTATTTATCAAAACAGCTCACAAGAGTACCCGACAGAAAACTGATAAATCTGGAAGCAAAAACCAAAACTGTAACAGCACAAACTGATCCTTCACCAGTGATGAAGAGCTATTTCCTACCACAATTCCTGGGGCAAGTCCTCCAGCTCGTTTTCTAACACAGCCATTGATTTTAAAGGGCTGTCCCTTTATTCACATTGGTTTCGACGAAATCTCAGATATTTTTTTCTCTTATTTCCATCTTCTTTCTTGGAAATAATATATGCTAATATCCTGTATTTATAGGCATCTTCAAACATTTTCCTCAGAAACATATGCAGAAAATTCAGAACAGGTGTGACACATTCGGTCATATCTACTCTTTCGTGCTTTTAGTTTCAGCACAAGGACCACGCCTGTTGACAATATTCCTACTTGGTGAGCTGGCCGTCACCTTCCTACCACCATAGAAACTTCATTCGTTTTATTAAATGGCCTATGGTGGTTTATTACAACGTTGCCTTCAAATTTTCTTAATTCTATAAGATCGCTATAATATCCTGATGTTCTGAAATTCTGTCTGCCTTCCTCGCTTAAGCACGAGGTTTAACTGTTCATCGGCAGCTGTATTCTGCCAGTAATTACTTTTACTTTTCAACTACAGCAGCACTCCACTTCCAATGAATCGGCGAGTTTTCCCTAAATCTTCCACCAAAAGGTGTCGGGAGGGAGAGTGGGGAAAAAAAAGGTTGTTGTTTTGTTTTGTTTTTTTAAAAAGGCAAAAAAAAAGAATGGAAAGCAAAATCAGTGATTTCACTATTTTTTCTGGAAGAATGTCAAAATTTTTCAGTTTCCAGTGTTAAACTATTCATTCTACAAATGGTGGGAAATAACAGCTCTGATCTAACCACTGCAGGGATGGAGGGGTCTGTGCAGCACATCACAAGATACGTACACATTAGACAACTAACTTGTGCTCACACCCCTGGTAAACATGCACCACGTGAAGATTCACTCACGATCAACTGGAAATTTCATCCATCGTTGCCATCTTGTCTTGCATGCTCGTTTTCCTTTGGCAGTAAAGCACATCCCTTTTTTCCACTGTAGCCTCAATTGGTCTCCAGCCTCTCTCAGAATAACAGATGGGAAGAAATCACCAAGTACTCACCACTGGAGTAATAGTTACCACAGCAGATCTCCAAAAAAAAAGCAGTGGTGTGCAGCAAATTAACTCTATTCCTAGTCTTCACTCTCCCTTTAAGATCAGAACTTATTTCACTTCTTTGTGAAATGCATAAAGATCCATGTGCACAAACAGCTATGATTTCCAGATGGCTCACACATATACCTTCTTTCTGGCGGTCACAAGACCGAAAATGTAAAAATAGAGAGACAAGGGAGAAAGAATCATTTTAAGGGGCATGTGGCTTTCTTTTTTTTTTCTAATCAGGTAGCCCAAAACACAGTAAAAAAGAACTGTTGACTGACATCAAGGTAAATTTCTACTAAGCGTCTTCTAATAAAGCAAGAAGATTGACTTGATAACTCCTTTTAACAGAGGATTTATTAAATCCATAAAATACAGAAAAGCACAACCCTCATTATTTCAGTTACCTTATTTCAGCTTGTACAAACAACCGATTCCTTAAAGATCATAAAAGGAAACGGATTTTGATTTTAAATCAGTTGCACACTTTATCTCATACATACGAAAATAATTATGTTCAGAGGACTGAGTACTTTTTAAACATGACTCAGATAATTGATATGAGATCTGATATTTATTTTTTCCCATTGTCTTTCAGATCAAATGTCTTAAATTTAAAAGACTGCCACCCTGCAAACTCCTTGTCTTGGCAACTCGCTCTAGGACCTGAGACTCAACATTTCTTCTTCCTTCTCCTGAGAAGAAAAGATCCTGTACTTAGACTTCACTGGCAATTCTTTTGATATGCAAGAGGCACTATAATCCATTTTGCTATTCCACAGCTAAGCAGTCAGAGCTCTGCAAAGCTAAGCAGCCCCAAAACTTGTTTTCTGCCAGCGAACTAAGCAAAAGACAGCGGCCCACAAAGCCTTCCTTCCGTTCAAAAATTAAACCACAGCTAACCAGACAGACTAGTACCAGAGAGGATTTAACTGCAAGTTAATTGAACGAAACTACTCAGCACCATTTACAAAACCATGACTGAGCCACCCCGAGTCTGGTTTTACTTGGAATTAGAGTTTTTCAGTAGCATCTCAAATGCACCTGCTGCAGACTTCATTGTCTTTAATGGAAAATCATCTGTTGTTAAGCAGGAGACACAGCTGTTAAGACGTAAATGTTTCCACTACTACCTGTGTCCGGGAAGCAAAAAAGAGTAACAAATTTTTAGGAAAATATGGTGGAAACAAAAACTCCACATACTGAAAGACAAGTTTCAGAAGAGCAGATGTGATATCAGTCTTCAAATATACAAACATTTACTGAAAAGAGGAACTACATTTCTACTGCTGCAGTGGCTAGGAGAAGAACGAACAAGCTAAAACTGAAACAGAAAATATTTGAGTTACACATTAGGAATAATTTCCTGAAAGTAAAGCCAGCAATACTCTAGGACAGATAGGCTGGTAAGTTGTGAGTCTCCTGCACTGAGTAACTTTAGAAGTTAGACTGTTACCTGATAGAAATAACATCGGTACCGCTGACCTCTGTATTGAGGCTGGGACTGGATGACCTCTCGCAATCCCTCTCAGCCCTACAATTCCATAAGTGCAGGGCTCACATACATTGAGAAATACATGGGCTCATTCAGTAGAGGCTCTATAGATCTGTAAGGGACTTACTAAGCTGGATAAGGGGGCTTTGGTTGTGTTTTGCTTTGGATTTTTTTTTTTTTTTTTTTTAAATAAATCAATAGGCTCGGGCCATTTTCCAAAGATGCGGTTTGGTAAGTTTCAAGCCAAACCTCTCAAGCTTTACTTATGAGATAAGTGCTAAACAATGAGCCAGATTCATCAAGGCTTTATAGACTTACTTAAAAGAAAAAGAAACTGATTCAGCCAACTCACTTCAAGCCAAATCAGGCAGTTGAAAATCTATTCTTGAGATTTGGAAAACCTGTCTCTTAAAAAAATTATTTTAAAAATATGTTTCAAGAGTCCCTCTTTAGCAGGGGCCTCAGGCAACTCTGTCAAGAATCTGTTTTTTTCCAGTCTGATTAGGAGCAGTATATTTCTCATGTCCATAGGAGATAGTTAAAGTATGTATGTTTGCATATATATACACCTACATATTTTTACATATATACTTACACATATAAATAACATAAGGATTGAAGAATTTTCTATCAAAGGTTTGGTAATTAAAGAAGTGGGTTTGCTTTTCAAAAAGATTAATAGTGAATTTGCTTCTTTACTAAAAGGAAAAAAATCAATAGTAGCGCTGGACACCAACGTACGCTACCAATACACAAAGCTAAAAACCTGCTCTCAAACAGGTTTATGAGCCCTACTACATAAAATCCACAATACTTCTTAGTCCTGCCCCTTAGAGTACTTCCCAGGAGGAAGTTAATTCCTCTGTTTCTTCAGCTCCTGGTATCTCTAGCAAGAAGGGCAACACCTGGGCCAAACGAGCTAGTTCTTGTGTACGTCCTACAAAAATCCTACCAGAATCAATAAGGTGTTTCAAACAAGGCATCAAACAATTATTATTAGGAGAGAGGAGGACATAGGCCTGGTGTTATCTAACCAGCAGGGGCCACGGTATCAGCTGTGAAGGGGAGGAAGCACACACTGCCCAGCTCTGCATCGTAATGCAGTTTCCAGCATCCCACCTCTACCTGTTGAGGTGGAGAAAACCCGGGCTGCAAATGCTGTGCGGGGAGAAGTTCCGTGTTGGGAATGAATCGATTTCTAAGCAGAAGCAGAGAGGAGGCCTCCATACCCTTCTTCCCATATACCTTGTAAATTTTCCCTAGTAAATTCAGATTCAGCTGCTGGAAGCTGTTGGTACTATAGTGATGGGCACAGACTTAGCCCTGCAGACCATTAGGTGGCTGCCCCTCTAGCACAATATCAAGCATTTACTGTAAACATGTACATCAAAGCAATGACAAAATCTTCAAAACCTCGCCAGACTTTCTTTTTGTGTCTTGTTCTTTCCAAGGAAACCACTTCTTCCAAGAACATGGAAAGACCATGTGATTTTGAACTGGAAAACCTGAAACATCAGTAAGCTTACCTGTTAATGAGGAACTTGCTATTGAAATGAGCTCATTAGGTTTCATTTTTGCTGGCTGCTGATCGATTCACGAGCCACTTATGCAGCCTCTGTAAGCTGTACATAAATTATCAAATGCATTGATTTCTAAAAATAATAAATCAGCAAGTCAGTCCTTTCTCTATCTCCAGTGTCGGTGCCTAACTCAGTGGCCTTCAAAATTCATCCAAACAAAACAATTATAACATCAGTATTAACAGATACATTGCATCTCAAACGGCAAATATGCTATGGCAAAAATGAGTTTTCATGCATCTCACAGAAGTGAATAAAACCTGCCTCTGAAAATGTTACATACAAAATGTACAATATAAAATGCACAGAATTTTGCGTGAATCTGTGTAGGTGGCAGCTTAAGAAATTCACAGAAAGGAACAATTGTCTACAGCAAGGAAAAATCCAAGCTAGACGATCTTAAAGTCCTTTTCCATCTCAGATTATTAAATTTCCATAACCTTCTTCATATGACTGAAGTAGTGAAAGTCTCATGGCATCCCAGAGTCGGTGCTGAATTTTGGACATGAAAGCATTATCTCTTGTCAACTGGTACCTCAACAACATAGGAACAGAACCTGTTAAAGACTACAAGATCCAGCAAATGAAGAGGTAGGGAAGGACTCCTTCACCCAAACATGCAGCCATAACGTTACCATTTTCAGCATATATGGCTATCTCCAATGCTAGGCTGGCCAACCTGACTTCACCCGGACTCCCAATTGCTTATAAAAAAAATACAGCAAAAATTACTCCTTTGGACATGTATGCTTGCAAATTTCAAAGCGCTTCATAACACTGATTTGCAATGATTTGCCTAAGGTCATGTGGGCCTTGATCCAAAGCCTATTAAAGACAAAGCAGTCTTTATATTGACTTCAAAGCGCTTTGGATTGGATGCACAATGAATCACTGCAAAGTAAACAGAAAAATCAGGAACAGAAAACCTGGTCTAAGGAAGATGCTTCAGTTTACTGAAAAAGTTGGGCACATGAGATTTATTTTTCCCCATTCTTCTGTATCACACTGCCAGCCCGACGAAAGGGCTATGACCCTTTTCTCCCTTAGCTGTATGTCTAGGAACGTTATTTAATTCTAAAAAACCTCTGACAGAGCCCAACACAAGAGCTAAACTACAGTTCGCTGGCGTCTTCGTCACCTTGACGCTCAGTTACACCAGCACGAGAGCAGCTCACTGAAGTGCCACTGCAGAGTTTTGTCAATGAACACCAGCCAAGGACGGTGCCAGCAGAGCTGGACAGCACGCTCGCTCCTGAGTAACAGTAAGCTTAGGACTAAATGCAATAACAATAAGGAGTTAAAATGTGCAGACCAGAGAACATCGCTTAATCCCAGTTTACTGAAAGGACATGTCATTTTTAGAAAGTTGTCCAAACAACTGTCTTAATATTCTACACCAAAGTGGCTATTAATCAAACAACAAAGGCCCAATTAACACATAGCTGTTGTCACCTTGATGTTAAAAGCCTTTCCCTTCCCCCCTTCTTTCTTTCTTTTTGTCTTTAATGTTATAACCTAACCCAAAAATGCCTCAGGGCCCTACAGGGAAAAAAAGACAAGATAGAGAGAGGGAGGGAGAGAGGGGGAGAGGGAGAGAAAGTGGGGAGGGGAGAAAGAGAGAGAGAGAGTCTTAAATACCATCTCTCCTCTAGGCAGCAATTTCCACAGATGAAGAGGTCACCACTGTTTAACAGTGTGCTGCCACGTTAATTTAGTATGACAAGATAAAGCAGTAATCTCTGCTCGAAGAGGCTGTAAACTGCCTGCTATCCAGGGACATGCTCGAGTCGATTTGCACTGTATATCACTTTATACAATTGCCGTGACAAAGCCCCCTGAGTTCCTTCATGTAAATCTCTCTCTCTCCCTCTCAACTTCCCTGCCAGTCAGACAGCATCGGATCTGCGGTAAGCTATGCAAACTTCACATCTTACGCATGCCAATGGACCCCAAAGCCCCCCTCCCCCAAGAGAAGATGTTTAGGACTTTGATAATCCATTGATCCCACTTCCATATCGGCTTGTATTTTTCAATCTGTCGTGTTAAGTTGTCAGGGAGGGCGATTAAACCGATGTTTCATGTTCTGAGATTTGCGTTCCTGGGAATGATAGTTTTCAAAGCCTTTCTTGCTAGGTTCTGCTTAAAGATTATCCCTAAGAAAGCTGATGTGAATATTATTACTGGCATAAACCTGGTAATAAAGCCATAAAGTGTTTTAGGTAAAGACATTTTAGAGATATTCAGGGTTATAAACATAAGAGTTTAAAGCTGGATAGAATTTGGAGTGCTTAAAAAAAAAAAAAAAAAAAAGAAAAAAAAAAGCGCCCTGTCAGGCTGTGGAGTTTTCTCAGCATTAAGCAAAACAACATATGTAAAAGGGAAAAGGGAACTCACATGTCTATGTAAAATAAATATAATTACAGAATCACACTGACTTGTGTAGTTAGACAGGAACGAAAAGAAGACAAAGTATGTGTAGCAGTGGTCATGATACTGCCTCAAATAAAATGCAGTGACAGCTATTTCGAGCGGCCAGCTAAGAAAGCTGCCCCTGTTTCCAGCAGACTGTGCAGCTGAAAACATGGTCGTCTTATTGGGGAAAACGGGTGATTTTTTTTCAATATGTTGCAATTCTGATATGCCATACTGCATCTCTAGAACATGCAAGTTTTAAATTATGTCTCTTCTCTATTTCACATTTAATTCGTGTCATTTTCCTATGGCCTGCAGGCATGATACAAGTCACAGCACACAATATATACCAAACACAGTGCCAAAATGTGAAACTGCGCACATGTATATATACCCACTTTCTGGATTAAACATAGATGAGGACATAAATAGAATTCAAACAAGCACAGCAGACAGGTTTCTATGGAATAAGAGTGGAACTTAACTACAGTTTCTTAACTAATATAATGCTAGGTCTACCTACTAAGCCTATGTGTGGCATTTGGGCCTGTCAGTACCGCTATAAAAATGAGCAAGCAAGGATAAATCAAATCATTGAGACACAACAGGTTACATACATTGTGTTCTCTTTAATGAATTAAATTTGATAATAAAATTTGACATTCGTTGCAGCTGATAGTAAGAATGATGAACGCTTTATTAGACACATAAGATTCTAACAGTAATTAAGAAGTAATTCCCTAAATTTTAAATGGGGAAAACCACTGGAATCAATGCCACTTTTCAATACCGAGAGAATCTTCTCAAAATAGCCTTTTAAAGGTATGTTGGATTGCTTCTATTCTCCAATTCATGTTGCTAACCAACACATTTCAAACTGTACATGTAAGTGTAAAATTCATTATTCGAACTTAACATTGCTGGCTGGATATATAACAAAAGGTTTGCTTTTAGGGAATATCCAATTCTTAAAATCCCACTAAATACCATTAGTGCTGGTTAAAAAAGAATTCTGCTAGAACATTCACACACCAACCCCCATGAGAAAAAAAAAAGAGAGCTTGAACATGGTTATTTTTACAAAAATATGAGAGAGTATTTGTACAGGAATATGTGTTATTTCTTTAACTCCACCGTGTACTGTGAATGGGATTACTCTCACCTAATTTTAGCCCCAAATTAGACGCCTAGTCTAAACTAGTCATCAAGGCTCCCTCTATAGTCAATAGACAAGCACTTCCAGAGGATAATTAATCTTTCTTGTCTTAGATGCTTATTTTAAGATTGGAAAGGTTGTTCCAGGAGGGTGGTTATCTTTTTCCACAAACTGTGAAGAAAGCCCAGACACCTAACTTTTATGTGCCTGAACTTTGATGAACTGAAGCCCAATCTCACTGTATGGCATTCAAGAATCTCTATGAGTTTGGAAACACTAATAGACCATAGACTATCATGGATGAAGGACAAGTACAATTTCCATTGTACTAGCATATAAATTGAGGCACAGACAAGAGAGGTGAATTGCCAATGATAAATCAACAACTGGGAAACTGGAAATACAGTCTAATTTCATCCAGTAAACTGAAAACTTACCATTTTTGTTACTATTTATGAAGTTATAAGTATGGAGTCCAACAATTCTTTGTGCTATTTTGCAGAGCAAAATAAAGATACAGGCCCCAAATATAAAAGTAAGATTTCAGTCAAATTACTTTATCCACATGGAAAACTAGGGAATTCACTTTGGCCCTGTGTCAACATATTACCCAACTCATGTTGACAGCTTCAAACCTGAAGCTACAGTCTCTGCCCAAAAGCTAAGTTTACACTGGCCACAGGCAAACAGGAAAAGTACATCATCTACCACAGATGTATTCTTTTCAGAACTGAATCACACTATTTTCAATTCTGCCTGTAGATACATAAAATTCTGAGAAGTGTTTTCTGATAGAATTTATCAAATTGGTTTAAAAATAATTTACAAGTCTAATACATGTAACTATCGTGAATGATCAATCTGCTCTCCCTCACGCTCTATGTGCATTACTGTGTCCAGACAATATAAATTTAAGATTTTTTTTAAAAAGGTATTTGAGATTTTATATTAATCAAAATAAATAATGTACCATGGATTTGCACTCTAACATCAGCCAGATGCAGGACACAAATTCAATGAGTGGTGTGTTTTGAGCTCTCAGATGCAGAATGCTGTATATTACCAACAGAGCTAAGCGCTATATAGCAAATACTCATTTACAAAAAAGCAGATTTTCTGGCCAGGCAACTACCTCTCACTCAAGGCTTTTTTTGGTACAAGTTATCTAACTACAGATTTCTAAACTACGAGGATCAACAGCCAAGTTTGTCACCCTAAGCTCCAGTTACAACCTAATGAAGAAAAACAGGCACTTCTAGGGTGTGATTTCTCTGACCAACTTAGAAGCTATGTTAGGACAAAGTGAATCACACTTTCCTATTCCCTATTTACTTCCATTAACCATAAAGCTAAACCTAAAGTTACTAGCTTACGTCTGGACATACACTTTGGAAACATTTAGTCTGACCAGTCTTCAGCCTTGAATCCTCACCTCAAAAGTGACATTGTGATTGACATGATGTTGCATCATGTGTTAGTGACCACACTTATGCTAACTTCCTTCCTATATGAGAGAAAGCCAAAATGATCTCTAACTGCACCAAGAGACCTATAATAACAGAAATTTACTATTGAGACTGCTGTCATATACCATAAAAAACCCCATAGATTTAACTGAAAAAAATTATACAAGACACTAAGTCTCTCCTACAGGGTCCTACATCCCTGAAGATCTGCATTTGTATTTGACTGTCTTTTGGAGACCCACAGATCTTGGATGCTAGGCAGCTAGATGCTAACCTCAGAGATTGCTACCACCTTTGAACATAGACGGGCCCAAACCTGAGGAACACTCATGATTACAACTGCAGCAGTTCAAATTGAAAAGAATGAGAAAGAAGGAAGATTCACTTACTGTTTCAGAGGTGAAACACACTTTAAATTCAATCTGAAAATCCACACAGAGGAGGGTCTGAAGCACAGATATTTCGTATTGTTTCTGGCTAGCGATATTAATAAGCAATGCAAGCTTCCACTTCTGACACGACTTAGTATACAGATACACATACAATCTACTGCAGTAATTCAGACTCAAGATGTCAGAAGGGTTTTACCTTTTGCCATAATATTTCTTATTTTGTGTCATCAAACTCCAATCCTACAAAGCGCTATGTGCAAAAGGAGTTATAGTCAGTGACCTCTCCTTCCCTCCTCCTTGCTACCATCAGCATTAGGTTCCAATCACCCAGATTATTTTGCAAGAACAGGGTCATAAGCTAAGCATTCTGGGGCAGGAATGTTTCTTTTTTCTGTCTCTATAAAAATAAATCATGCTTTGGGTACAATATAAATAAAGATAATAACAGTCTGATGTTAGACTTTATTGGTCTATGTTTTGGACAATCTATATAATTTGCCCGTTGCCCATATAAACTACAAAAAGTTAATCGTTATAGCCCTTTTCTTCCTTGGGGTGGATTCAGTTTTAAAAGCACAAAAAAAAAATGCTGAAGCAGACTGTTCATGCATAATGACACTCTTGTTTACACTGCTCTGGCAAAAATTATCCTTACTTAAACTGGGCACAAACTGCACGTCCATTGGTTTATCTAGTGATGCTAAGTTCACAGGATTCATTGAGTCTACTTCTCCTCTGTAAAGAGGAAAAATGCCTTATCTGGTCACACAACTGTACCTAAACCGGAATAAGAAACAAAGAACTTAAGAGTGTCAAAGAGAATTTGGAAATGAGGCCGGCCAAACTATTTGGGCAAGTTTGCTACCCCAGACATAAAGGACTCTTTTCAGTTGAGAAAGTTTGTTTCCTCCATTTCATTGTCTTGAAACACCATGGAACATTGATTGGTTCAGAAACATCACCGCATGTCAGTCATCTCCCGGAGGGAAGTCTCTGCACATGCCTTAGGAGTTAACCCACCTATGTCAGATGCCCATACTTAAGCAAACACATATTGAAGTGTGTAGTCTGTTTTACCACATGTCCCTCTCCAGCCACGAATCTCTAGAGGAAATTAATAAGCCTCTTTATTATAGTGGAGAAGGTGGTGATATTTCACTGATACACTCAAGACAAGAGGAAGCAGTTAGCTCCATGAAAGAAAGAAAAAACAAAACACCAGGACACTTTAAATGCTAGCAACTGCCTGAAGCCACATTTTCATTACCACTCCAGCCACCATTACTTTTGGTGAATCTGCAAAAGCATTAGCAGTGGCAAGAAAAATTAGAGAAAGAAATCTGGCCTTGCCACAGCCTAATCCAACTTAAATTTGTATAACCTGAGAAAACGTACTTAAAGAGACAGGGTAAAAAAAGAAAGAAAAGCTTCAGGTTGTCACTCCAATGGGTAACATCCTAACTACAGACACAAGTATTTGATAGTGAGAGAAGAGACTGTAAAATGTGACTGTGTGTACTGAGTGTGGCAGAAGGTTCTGGCGCGTCTAGGAGCCAGCGCTGATTACCACAGATATTCCTTGCAACCCTGAAATTCAAGAAACCATGACCAATACTTCACAATGTGTTTCAGTTTTGGTATATCTCTACTGAAAGTAGAGCTGCATATCAAACCACAACCATCCTCTAGTTTACTGACATTCTGTCCAAGCAAATAGCACAATGCTTTCTTTTACTGTGCAATGTCTTCATATGAGCTATTTACTAAAAGGCTTTAGAATGGATTAAATAATAAAAATGACTAAGTTAAATACGACTACAAGCGGAGGCAGAAAATGGGCAAGGCAGAAAAAGGTTTTCAGAGGACAACTGCAAGCAGACTGAAAGTGATGGACTTATGTTATTCATATAAAGCTGGAAATAGAAAAAAAGGCTTTCTCACCTGCAGTGAAAAGAAAGGGAGACAGCCACACCAGCTGCTCAGAGGAAGTCAGGTGGATGTGAAAAGTGTATGGAGCAGACAAAAAGTACACGGGGAAACTGTTCTGGAAGTTCTAAAATGAATGGACAACTACTGAAGCAAAAATGAGTCAAGGTAGTGTGCAAAAGTTTGCACTACACAGGGGGCAAAATATAATCCACTTAGACTCCGCCATGCCTTGCCTTGAGGTGTGTGTCAGATTAAGAGTACAAAAGCCTCGTACGCTACTCTCTATTCTGATAGTAGTTACGCTGCCAGCCCAAGGCCACGAAATTCTTCACAGTGCAGAAGCTTGGCCAAAGGAGACAACCTCATAGTTTGAAAGGAAAAGTATGAAAACTTATTTACCTTTCTGTTGGCTTCTCCTTCCAGAACCATGGAGAACTGGGTGTTTAACTGGCAGCAGAGTTTCTGCCCCACTACAATATCGCAAGGATTCACTACTGCCAAAGAAAAGGCAGCAATTCGGAATAAATTTGTGCAGAGTGCCACAGGTGATGGACCTGGACTGGAGAAACTATACAAGGTCCACAGCTACTGTTTGACTTCTGGTAGGATAGAGATACCACAGATCCTACCTACGTTATGTCCCACGTAGAGATTGACTGTTGAAAGCAAAAGCTCTTCAAGAACTAGGAACGTTTAAATGTAGTCTCCTTACATTGTTGCCATAAACTAATCTTGCAGTCCTGCTAGGGCTTTCTCCATACCCTAGTCTTCATTTTCATCTGTGCTCCTCAAATCAGTAGCTTCAAAATTTTGTTTCAAACGTGTGGCATCTCCTGCCTCTCCCTGGAACACATCATTGCCTCAGTCTTCTGGGTTCTGGCTGAGATGTAGGGCTGCAGACACGCTTCTGCACTTCCAAGCCGTGAAAGCTGCACATACCACTAGGCTGACCTGGCAGAGCCGACACCAATGCACTATTTCCAGTGAAAACGTACAAGCTTCCGTGAAATTACCTGGCAGATCTCAGCAAGCGTGTGTAATCCCAAACTGAGCTACTTACTAAAAGCAGTCTGGACTGAGATACTAATTTGGAATGAAACCACTGTGTCCACTGTGGAAGTCCTGGGGCAGATTGCTTAGAAAGATGACCAAGTTTTTTTTCTTCTAAGGCTTACAAAATTTTTCAATAGTGCACTTAATAGTTCTTTTCTCTTCATTGTAAGAGAGAGCATCTGGTTCAAGTATTCCTGCTGACTGTGGGGTTTATGGTTTTACCTACCTTTTTTCCTATGGAATTATTCAGCTTTTCAATTGCATTTTACTAGTATTTATGCAAGAAGCTTAAATGAAGATATTTTCCAGTATGAAGTCAATGAATTGATTCCTAGGCATATAATCACTTGCAAACAATGGATACATACAGTTCCCAGCACTTCTATAAAACAAAGGTGTTTACTTTTCTGTTGATTATTTTCTGCTTAACTGCATTCAAATGAGTCCATTAAAAACGTGACTGCTTCACAGTAAGACGATCTTCAGCAAAACCAAACAACTGCTGTTTCCACTTCTCTTCATGGCCTTTAAAATCTACAGTCATCTGCACCCTGTATTTCAGGCAATTTATAGACGATAAATCTGGTCTTGATTTGTTAATTTATTGTTTTAAATGTGGTTCTAACCCTCCCGCTCAGGAAAAAAAAAATGTTTTCCTACTTCATTACTTATTTATTGTCCCCTAACCAACCTTTGGACCTTTCAGAGTCTGATCAAAACACCAGCAGGTAATCTCAAACTTCAGCCAGTCTTTCTGCCCATTGAATACAACTGGAATGATACATCCACTCTGGTTCTCCATGGCCACAATTAAGCAAAACTCATCGGATTAAGAGAGTGGCAAAACAAACCAAGAGAACTTCCATAACCTAGCATATTGCTCCTGAACTGCGCTGTGGCTTTGACCCCACCTCACCTGAAGAGTGAAAACATTTTTGTTTGTTTGACTGCCCTATCTAGGACCTGCACAACATGTAGTTTTCAAGTCATTGCTAAATACTGTAAGCACTACATACTTACATAGACGAGACAGGATTGGAGGGCCAGGGGAAAAGAGATCATGACAAGGAGGACAGGCAAGTTAAAACTTAAATGGAAGGTATTTTGTCAGGCAGATACAAGAGGTATCAAAGCTTTTTCTGGCTCCATCTCCACTTGTTCTCAAGGACTAGAGAAAGTTTCCTAGGATCTGGACTAGACGATGCAGTAGGCAACTTCTACAGCTCTTTGATGGGTCCTGGCTGATTTTTCTTTACTTATTCCCTTTCCTAAGAGCCAGCAGAGTCATTCTCTGAAATGGTGCAAGCGTAAAGATGGAAAAGATCTAACTCTGATACAAGCCTGAAGTCATATTTGTGGAAAGTGCTTTCATGTGCTACTTTTGTGATGACATTTACAATACATTGTTTGTAACAATGCCATTTCATCGTCTCATAAATATCAATTTACCATTAAGAGAGGAAGGAAATAACATCAAAAAAAGACAAATGCAAACTTACCACCGTTTCTGTTTTGTTTTAATTGATCTAGTCTTGTTCAGATAAGCCTGTCTATCTCTTACAAAAACAACAGTTTATAGTTTAAACTGTGAAATTGTGTGTGTGTGTGTGTGTGTGTGTGTTGTAATTATGGTGCCTGCTAACAATTTCATACTGCCACATTGCACATATGGCTTCCAAGCTAGCTTTATCTGAATCTTTGTGAATCTATTCTCCGTGCTATTAAACTGAGCACATTCCACATCGTTCAAAAGTAATTACACTTTTGTCTAGAGTGTAGGAGACTGCTCTCCCCAAACAATGAAATTCTCATTATTAGAGCTGGCACAATAACGGCACTGGTGTTCACAACACTGTGCATTGTACCATCACAATAACTTATCCTAAGCTTGATGCACAAAGGTATACTGGAAATTAAAATTTCTCTAAAACCACAACGGTTTTTTTTGTTGGTTTTGTTTTGGTTTTTTAATAGGCATTCTTTAGCTCAGTATAATTAGAGTCCTATTTGACTTTTTAAAAAGCTATATGCATTCAGATTTCCATTCTCTTTGCAACTTCTGAATAGTAGCTAAGTGCTCCAGCCACACGCTGTTCTGATCCAATACTATTCACATGCTGACGACCCCAGACCAACAGGTGAAGTGCAGGCCAGGATGTACGTGATAAGAGAATTTAAATGCAGCATTAAACCATCTTTTATTTTGGACTAGTGGAGGAAAAGCTTGAAGCAATGCATCACTAAGCTCTTTGACCAGAAGTACTGTTATACTTAATATGACCAAAATTTCTTAATATTATTCCCAAGTTACAGAGGAATAACTTCATTCACCATAGAAATGAAACATTTTTTATTGTAAAGCCATAAAGCTATTTAACAGTGCACTGTAATATTACCTATCAATTTAAAGCACTGCTGACAATGAATTCTGAATCTCACTGAAAATGCAGGACAAACATGGGCTGGCAGCACAGCCACGCAGTTTGGAACAACTGGAGAGTGGCAAAATTACACCTCATCAGTTTGACCTTTTGGTCAGAACTGCACTTTTGTTGTTTTTTGTTGGTTGGTTTTTTTTTGTTTTAATCTCATCCAAAATTTGATTGATATTCTACAGTTAAGAAGAACGGTGACATTTGACCACAGTATACCATGCTCGTGGTATACTTCGGTCAGCGCTTTTAGCCTTGAAATCTCTTATTTTCAGAGACTGCTGGTCTCTGACACAGAAACTGCTGGTGAGATCAGCAGCACTGAGAGGTGGCAAAAGCAACACAGTAAGGTGGACAAATAGAAACTAATAAAATAAAACCTCTTAACTTAGATGAGCTAACAACTATCTGCGCTATCCAAATATTGTAGCCTTAATAGGCTTCTTCAAAAGAGGTATCGACTGATACTGTCATCCTCAAGTGTTTTCTCGCTAAGCTTATGGTCCGCTATGAATGTCCTAAGGGGACCCTTGGATATATTCTACGCCAAATAATTTGCCTTGTATTATCCTTCTGAGCTTTTGGGTTAAGTCTGATAAATGATTGTTTCTTTTCCTATCAGTGGAAGAGCTTTCCTTCTTACAATAAGTATCTAGTTTCTTCTATCAAGAGGAAGGGAGTTTGGGATAGAGTTGCCCCGGACTTTCACAGAACCACAGAATGGTTGAGGTTGGAATGGACCTCTGGAGATCATCTGGTCCAACCTCCTGCTCAAGCAGGGCCACCTAGAGCCAGTTGCCCAGGACCATGTCCAGACGGCTTTTGAATACATCCAAGGATCCTAGGATGTCCCAGCTGGCAGGACTTGTAAAATGAAACACAGCTGGAAGTAACCTATGAAAGAGAGGGTCAATTAGCAGCTAGAAAAGTGAGGCCAAGAAATTGATTCTCAAGGTTGAAATTGTTTTCCTAACTGTCCCTTCCTGACCCAGTGCTGAGAAGCAGAATACGAGGAGACAGGGACAGCTGCGGGGACAAGAGGAATTCAGCTACGCAGTCTACCGATGAGGCAAAGCTGTATAATTCCATACCTTTTCCAGATCCCTTGGCTGTGGCTTTCTTCTGCTGAGATTGTTCCCAAGGCTAAATGGGTGTTGCACACATAAGCTAACATAGAAATAACTCTCTGGATCTATACTATCTCTACGTAAGAATCCCTTTGGAGAAGAGTCTTAGCCAGCAACCACACATAAAGCAGTACGGTTTAAGAGGGGGGCAGCAGCGTGATGCACTACGTGACTTCAGACCAGTTATACGTCTGATCCTCTCTTACTGGACATTGGAGAGACCTGTAAAGGTGTCCCTTGCTAAGGGCAGCATGCAGCTGCAAAAGGAATACTCCATAGTCACTGGCAGGCTCAGTAGGTGTAGTAGTACAGCTGACAAGCTATTAAGAAGTGTGAAGCACACTGCTGGAGCTTTATCAATGAAGCTGCATTGGACTGCACTGTGTGGTGGTTTGTGCACGTGTGCATGAACCTGGATTTGCTTCCTAGAGACCATAAGATAGCACAGAATGTCAATTCAAACAGTACGAAACCGACCTCTGTAACGCCACCAAAGTGTATACCCTTTTGGAATGACTTTCATAACTGCTAATCACCTAAATTGAAGTAATCTAAAAGTTAGCCTAGCACTAGGTTCAGTTACTTCCTTCTTATAACTACATACCACAACAGCAGAGGGAGTGATTATGTATATTTTACTCATCTACACTGATCACTTCCTTCTTTCTCAAGACACATAGGCTACATTCTTTCTGACCTACCTGGATGTTGATTTTTACAAGACGGTCCTCACTAAAAGAGAGAGATTACCAAAATGTCACATTCAGACCATCTGGCAATTTTCTTAAATATGTATGAAGACAAAACGCGTCCCTACAACCCCCCAAACATGCTTCAAATAAGCCCAGAGCATCTTACTACTACAGCAAAACTGTCTAAAACATGCAAGAATTCAGTATGTTGTATTATAAAGAGACAGAACACACTGTTTTGACATCACAGTAAATACAGCCTTCATAGCAGAAAGTCACACTAGATGATCAGCTAATCTTCTCGGTCTTAAAAACTGTACATGAATAAAGCAGTCAGTTAAAATCAGTTACGAAGCAGTAGAGTGTTTCAGTGAGGTGTAGTTAAAATACTCCTGCTGGCCTCCTTAGAAAACAATGAGTTTTTATTTCATCAGAGTCTGATTCTACACTACTGGTGTCATCCTACGTCTACCTATTGACTTAAACGTTATCTTTAACGCACACTCTTAAAATAGGCCAAAATACAGCAAAGCGCATATAGCAGTTACATACCCTAATATCCTATTGGCTGGAACTGTACACTAATAAATCGCATCTCCACATGATAAAGGATGAGAAGTAAACAAACTAGAAAAAGACAATGACATGTTTGCCCATGAGTAATTTTTCCAATGAAGTTCTTTCTTCATTTAAAGTTGCAATAAGCCAAAGTAAAATTAAATATTCCAAACCACTGTTAGAACTTAAACATTAGACCAAAAAGGAAGAAAAATAGATCAGGATCAGTGACTTATTTTTTCTAGGAGAGAAACTTCAGTGAATATCCAGTGACTTGGTTCTATGCGAAATAATAATCCCTAAGGCTTTTTACTTAGGGCTTGTTACATATGCGTAATGAGCTGTAAGGGCTTAAATACCACTATGGAGCTGTTGCAGGCTTTTATGAGAATATGCCATCACCCTTTTTGCAATGCCTTTTTAAAAGCCTTCAAATATGCAGGTCCACTCATTATCTTCACTTAAAAGTGAAATTGTCAGTGCCCTTGTCACAGTGGGAGACTAACAGAAAAGTTGCAGTCAATTTGTAAACAGGCAAAAGCTGTGTGTGTGTTCACAACAGACAGCTCTGTCGAGGTGCCCAAATCCTGGGGTTTCGACGCCTTTTCCCTGCACCTTTCACCCTTTGTAGCATCGTATCACGGTACTCTGCCTGAAGGGCCCAAACACATCACGTTATAATCCTGACGCTACAATACTAGTGAGGAACATGGCATTGCTTTTGTTCCTTTTGTTTGTCTGCTTTTAGATAAAGCCAGTTCTGGACTCCCAGTGGGCTGCTAAATGTAATGAATGAAGGGCACAGTGTCATTTGTAAAGCGCACAAAAAGGTGGGAATTCACAAGTGAAGAAGTGGGAGGCTGATTTAATTCTCTAAGCACTGCAAACTTTCTTGTAGTGAAATTGGCACGTGAAATTCACATCACACGTGAATTTTCAAAACCAGCAAAATCCAAAGTTGCTTTTTTTCACCCTTTATACAGACTTGCATGCTTTACTATTGCATAAACTTGGCATTGGGGTGATATTTCAGACACCACACCAAACATGACTCTCACGGTATTCCAAAACCATTTACTGTTTGCTGAACACATACACTTCAAATTCACATCGCTGTCGCTAAAAAATTTTAGCACCCTAAATGCCAGCAGGCAAAGGTGAGGAAAAGTGGAGTTTGCACTGCGAGAGATTTAGCATCTATAGTGGAGGGTAAAGGCAGTCCAGCTAGGTCAAAGCTTTCACATTATTGTAGCATGTTCTGTACGTGTAACTGTGCATTGTATGCTCCATAAAGTACAGATCTGGATGCCAAACTACTGTAGAGGCAGAATTCAAAGAATGGATGTAAGCACAATAGACCATTAGCAAACCTACCATTGTGTTGTGCTGAGAAGTGGGAGTCCTATGGTCACAGTTCTCTTGCGTCAGCAGAGAAACTGGCTGAAATTCCTCAGAGTGAGGCTTGTTGGGAAAACTCACATGCAAGGGAAGGTGAAAGGCTGGGAGCCCGTCACTCTCCTCTTCTCCCACTTTCTGTCTGCTTGTCACCATGGCTACCTCTCCATCTGCTTCCCCATACGGAGAGGCTGGTCGCTTGGAAGACATCCTGGAAGGAACAAAAGAGGAGAAAATAATGAAACCTCCAAATAAATCCTTAATGCCGTCATTGTGTGGTTAGGGGCCATTGTAACAGAAATGCCTTTTTTGTGCTGGCAGAGAGCAGGAAACCATCCAAATACCACTGCAAAGCATACACAATTGGGAACAATGGCCAAGCAGGTAGCAACAGAACAGTGGCTTGTTTGTTGTGAGAATAATACACTAATATAGCACTCTCTTGCATTCTGGCTTCTTAAACATGAAAATTCACCTAAGACGACTATATAATGAAATGCAATTCCTTTAAAAAAATACCCATCTGGTTTTGCATTTGCAAGAGACTATAAGAAGATAGAATGTCTCCCGATACAAGCTATTGTCAACTTAGCTTTTAAGGAATAATCACTTGCATGTATTTAACCATAACTGATTAAAAAACAAAAAAAGGTAAAATAAAATAAAATAACTTGCTAGCAAGTCAAAACGTCTGTGTTTATAAAACTTCACTCATGTGAACAACAGAGTGTTATAGTCATGTTGCAAGAATCTTTTCAGGTTTGCAGGTCTGGGATAGTTAAGCAACTAAATATTCGACTTGAAAAATCTAAGCTTTTTAAGAACACAGATTCAGATTTGTACTAAATGAATGAAGACTTGCTATCAAGATACCCTATAGTTTCTACCCATAACGAGATCAGGAAAACCCATGTAAATTTAATTTACATCTATATCTACATAAAAAAGGATACGGAAGGAAGGTGCATAAAGCACACGCTGTAAAAATCACACACAAATCTTGACTTAAAATTCAGGCCCACATTCCAAATTTTTTGAGACTCCCTGATAACACTGTTCTGATAGCACATAGATATCTTCAACTTTTAGAAGGTCTGAAAGAATCCTTATGTCATTGGAAAATGCAGTTTTCATCCAAACCAGGAACTACTGAAAATCTTACAGGACAATCCGAACCCAGAATACTTCCAGCTGGGTCTTCAAAACAGAGGGGTCCGGTGAACTATTAAAATGCAGACAACTTCTGGGGTTAATTACAGCAACACTGTTCATGAAAATCAGTGTATGTGCGTGGATGGCGTAATGGGCTAAGCAAGGGCATCTGTAATAAGGAGTGGAATGAGAAGTAAGAAATCTGATGGGCATAGTCAAAAGAAGAAAAGAAAGAAAAAAAGATAAATATTTCGTGGAAAACAGGAAGTTACGAACAAGGAAACTGAAGACTATTGTACGTAAATTTGAAAAGACGGGCTGAAGTAATACGGATCCTCCTCAAAAATCTAGTATTTATGATTCTAATTACCCCATTTTGATTTTCCACTTCACAGTTAAAGGACTGCATTTCAAAAGCCCAGCAGCCTCTTGAACCATGTGTGGGGCTGCTGTGAGGTGGAGCATGTCCATACGATTTGGCATATTGAGCACGAAATGGTTCTTAGCAGCAGTCAACTGGGTCTGAAAACAAACAGTGACTTTAAACAGCCCTTTGTTAGGACTTATTTTGTTTCTAATGATCTCATTTTGAGCTTTGCCTCCTGAGCCAACTTGGATTACACTAGGTTTAAAAAAAAAAAAAAAAAAAAAAAAAAAAATCAACCAAACCTCAAAACCTGAAAAAAAATCCCAGAGGAAAAAAAAAAATCCCTATGAGAACCTGTACTCAGCTGCGCATCGCCTGTTCTGAACACCACCTATTGCCTGCACAGAGAGAAGCAATCTGTATTTTCTATTAATGTTTGACTTAGTCCAACAGACTAACACTTCATACATCCTACCTGAATTCTGTCTTCTAGGCTTTCCCACCTACGTGTCTGCAGCAAAGCATATGGATAAAGACAGAGATCACCAGATAGACTCTTATCTGGCAGTTTTCTACTAGCCTGCTGAAATCTGCATTTTGCAGCTATGTTTGATGTGACAGATCCCAAGCTTTTCTTCTGCAGAAACCATGCAACTCCCTTCCTGAAGTTAACGTGAATTATTCATGTTCTGCATTGCACCACACCACGATACATATTCGCTATTGATTTGGAGTGTAACATTTTGGTTACTCTTTTCAACACTGCCTTAATAGAAGTTTGGGTTTTTACAAAATTTCTCCTTCTGAAGATTAGCACTAAGCAGCTGTCTCAGCTTTCGCAAACAAAAAGGGAGGGACACAAAATCATGAGTCAATTATTCTGCAGTAATGTTGCACACTATAAGACATTTACATCTGATGACTGAAAATATTAAGTCTCCACTACGATTCACTTTGACAATAAAATATAGAGAGAGGATACCTTGCTTTGTATTGATGACTTGTATTATACACTCTATACTCAAATCGTGTTAAAAACTCCTACTGCTCTTAAGCCAGACTCTGGGTTGAAGTAAAGATCTTCTGCTAACTTTATAAGTGAATATATGGTTTCCTCTACTGTGTTTAGTTCGCGTGCTGCAGATCACCATCACCTTCTGCTTGTCACTGTTCCCAACAGGGATGATCTCATTTTCCGCTGGGAATTTATAAAAAACACGCAAGGAAGGCAATAGAGGTGACGACCTCCATGCACTAGCAATAACAGAGATTATTATGTTTGTGATCTAAACCAAAAACCTGCGGGTTGGACCATAGGCCAGTCTACAGTGACTAACTAGAGAGGGAAGAAGAAACTTATTCCTTCCTCATGCAGCTCTTAAAAGGTCCCGTTTAAATTACAAGCCACATGCCCATCACAGTGCTAGAAGGCTAACAAATCAGTAAAATGGCTGAAGCAGTGAAGTTAAGGATTTAATCTGCTTTAGTCTTCCAAGTGAGTAGGACACTCAAAGAAATGGATGGACAACCGTAGGTAAGGGTCACACTGCTCAGACGATGACTGCAATTTATTTTCAGGTAGCTCTGTCTGTAGCCAACACGAGCCTGGCATAATCTGGCTTTCCAGAAATCTCACCATCCCTTTTAACACCACGTCGTGGTTTCACAGAAATTACTTACTCCTTACGAATACCTGGGAAATTTTCACAAGAAAATGCAATATTTTAATAAATAAATCAATTCGTATCTCCTTTTGGAAATGTCTTCCAAAAGGATAGTAACTATCAAAGCCGATAGCAGAAAAGGATCAAATCGCCGAGAGGTTTAGGAGCAGAAAACAACATGATACAAGGTAAATTCATTCACAGATAGCCTTTCATTATTTCTACAGCTTTATTGGTCTCTTTTCTGAATCTGTAATGCACCCAAACCCCATGTCCTTGAATTTGCTTCTTTTCATACATCTTCATTTTCCTCCTGAGCTACTACTAGGTCTAAATAGATGCCATATCTGAGATGCAAGTTCCTATTAAAAACAATAAGGGAAACTGCTAAATTCTGAGTAACAATGTTATCTGAAACTGAGCTCTTTTAAACAGATCTAGGTCTAATGAGGGACTGGAGTTATCCCATCTTAACAAAGGACTGCAAACATCCTGGATCTACCCTCAATGATAACATGACAGCTTACATCTTACATGACTTCAAGATCTTTTCCTCAAACTAGTTTAAACTCAGAAGGGTTTTCAATTACACCCCATTGAAAGAAGGCTTACAATGAGAGAGGAAACATCAGTTTCCTCAAGTATCAACTTATGGATGGGATTTAAAAAAACCCAACAAAACCCCAAGATAAAACTCGCAGAAAAGTAGCAATATGGTGGACCAGATTCTGAATGTAAAAGGGTATCTCTGCAGATGAAATCTGTTGCAATTTAAGACTTGAAAGATGGGTTGAATTTTCAGCTGTCATTAATCACTTCTACTGAATACAAATAGCTAAATAGTAAGTTTTCAGACAACTTACATCTGCGAAGTTCAGACACAGTGGGGCACAGGCAGTACTCAGCCCACTGTAGGGGCACACTGGGGTTATGAAAGGTATCCCCATACTTGATTTTTATCAGGGCTTAGCACGGAACTGAAGATTTAGTTCTGGTGATGAATTAAAATATGACCCTATTTCTTGTAAAGGGACTCTCTTTTTCCAGTTTTGGAAAGGCTTCTTAATATGCATAAATTGCAGTAAAAACCCGCCTTTTGTTAATTTTTCATTAAATACATGCTTTTCCTGGTAGCCCTAATATTTTTTTTTCCAGGGAGGTAAAATCTCACTCTTCTCACTCTTATCCCACAAATACTTCATGCAATTCATCTTACAATAGCCTCTCCACATATTTCTTTACTCCCCTTCAACATACAACAGACTCTTTGTAGGCTTAAACTGATACCCTGTGTCTATTGATCTCAGCAGGTTTGGACCGACTTCAGCATGGCTGGATTTTCCCACTGGAGAGAGTAAGAGCCGTGCTGCATCCACGTGAATTGTTTCCTCATTTCATCTACAAGTATTGGTTCCACCCAAATAATTTCAGGCTACCAAATAACATTAGTTAGTTTGTTTGTTTTTCCCTTGACTTCAGCGCCTCACAAAAGTGATCTTTCCACAGCTCTGTTCTATTTTTTTTTTTTTTTTTTTTCAGAACCTCGTTTAAATGTCCCCACTGCATTTCCAGTTGTTCATGGGCTTTGGTTCATTTCATACATGATTGTACATCCAAACCAAATCCAAAATAGTATTCAAGGAGATAGTGCCCTCTAGCACACAAGCAGCATCCAACCCAATTTGATTGCTCATGCCATAAAATTTCATAAATTTTATGTCATAAAACTCTAATCTTGTTACATTAAGGAAAATACCTCAGAAGCATTTCAGATACCCACAAAAGCTTTTGGAGAAATGGCTTATCCATGTCTTCAAAAGTGACACACACAGATGTGTCAGGAGAAGAAGATATGAGGCCATAAATCTTAACTTGTTGGGACTTAATTAAGGGATTCATCAATCATTACACAGCTCACCCCATACACATACAGGCAAAATCCCGTCAGCTGCCACAACCTACAGCAATCTACAGGTTAAAAACTCCCAAAGTCCCTCTGCTCTGACTATTTATAAATGACTTTGTATAATCTAGCATTAAGACCTGTAATTATAAAACAGGCCTGCATGGTTATGGATAATTATAGTTGGTACACTTTTTAAAGAAATAAAAAGCTTTTCCATTCAAACACAGGCTTTGCCTTCTTGACAGCTCCAAGTCCACAGGATGTAGAGATGATGTAAATTGTATGTCAAAATTTTGACTGTGCAAGACCTTCTTTTTTCCCCCCTTATCAAGAGAGGCATTGTTGTTTTCTCGCCATAACTAGGCGTGACAGCGCCTGACTGGAATCGCATAGCCAGTTTCTGAATCGGCATGAAAATGTTCACCTCTTGAGTTTCTCTGGCAGCTACAAACCAAGCCTTTCTCATGGGGAAGAGTTTAAGCCACTCGGCCCCGCACACCAGAGACAGGCACGGAGCTGCGTTCTGAAGAGACGCACGAGGACAAGACGAGCAGATCTGATCCTCCAGCAGCAGCGCGGAGGGTCGTTCCAGCTACCGACAGCACCAGGAATTTACTCACTAACACAGCCCGATTCCAGAAAAAATGCTACACGCTGAACGAGTACCGTGAACCTCAGTGGGATTCAGTCCGACTCTCTTCCTGATCTTCAGGGATGTTTCCCCCTAATTAAAATATGTTGGAAATCTGCAGACTCTGCTTTTCCACTGAAAATACTTATGATTACAGGCAGCAGCAATATTACATACATGCACATCTAATGTGTAAGCATGTACACACACACATATATATGCACAGACACAAGCTTATCCAAAACGCCAGCAATACATCTGCCCCATCTCTGATGGTGTCTAGCACTAGTAAAACAGTTTGTATTCCCAGGTTTACTGAATCTCTCTACAGACAGTAGACAAGCAAAAGGCGCTAGTTAATACTAATGACTGTCTCCATTCCGTTTTGGCCCCAAATTCATTCATTATTTATGTACACTGAATAACTAGTACCTTTTAAAAACCCCACAACTCTGTTCATTTTGACAGGATTACTTGTGTAATAAAGTATTACTCAACATGAGTAAGGGTGGCAGACTCCCACACTCTGTCCCACTGGGAACTGCAAGCCCGACTTGTTTCTACACATACCACTAAAAACAGACTTCACTTGGCAATATCTTTGAGTCATTTACAGCCTGGTTTGGAATTCTTTACTGAAGTAATTTTACAATTAAAAAAAAAAAAAAGGCAAACATCTCTAATCTGCTAATCAATACAAATGTGCATGAAACGTGCTCTCATCTGTCACTCACACTGAGATGGAATAATCTGTTAATTATTACTTTCTAGGATCATATCAATCAGCCATCTTAAAACGCACATGTGCTACAAATAAGTCATGTTATCTGAAAAGGGTTTTGGTGAATAAGACACTTTTGTTAACACAAACCAAGATTGCTATGGCATAACCTGTGCAATACTTGTGTGCAGCTGTCTATTACTATAGCTGCCACGAGTAATCCTATGGTTAAGGCCACCCAACAATTTCCATTTCACCCAGCACACTTTCTCCATTTTGCTTTCCAGACTCTCTCCCCGTATGGGGTAACTTTGACCATTTTTTTCAGTCCACCAGTTTAGAAGATTCTGAATGTAAAGTGGGCAGGGAATATGCTATCCCTTATCTATTTTAAAGTATGCATTTTCAAGTATAGTAAAGTATAAGCAGCTTGGCTGTTAAACATGATATTCCACATATTGTGGAAACTGGTTTTTGAGAAAAGGTACTGTTCAAAATTCCTGTGGTAAATGGTTTCATTTTGACAAGTTCTGAAACCCTCAAATAAGAAAGTTGTTAGTCTCTTTCAATAAAATGTTAATAAAAATCTTGTAATTTTTTTCTTTTTTATTAGAAAAAAAAATTTAAAACTTCCTGTAAACTCTGTGCTCTCAACATATTATTGCATTTGCAATGAATTTATGCATGAAAAACCACTGCAAAATCAAGTCTAGGAAAAATACGTTATAAAAAACCAGTTCATGTTGAGTGTTCTTAAAATGCGTTATATGAAGATTTTCACTGGTCTTTCGAAACAGGTAACTGGAAAAGATTCTTTGTGCCTAAGTTGTTCAGTGAAACACCCTAGTCCGAAACAAACCAATCTTCAACCAATCCAGAATTTGTAAGGTGATAAAGGAACTCCTATCAATATACTACATTCTATTACTGCATTGTATTACTGCTGCTATTAGTAGCCAATTCTTTTGTAGATCTCGCACAGGACTTTGCCTTATTGTCCCTGTTTTGTACAGTAACTAGTAGGTGTTAAGCAGGGAATGCTTAGTGATTTACCCAGACACACGCATTTAAAATCGGCTTTAGCATGAGAACCTGTATCCTATTTTCGTTTGGTACCTGTCAACTTCATAAGCCTCTTGTTTTTCACTAGTCTGTACGTCAACTAAAAGAGCCAAAAAATCTAATAGTATGTTTACAAACCAGAAACTACAGGATCAGATTTTACTTCTGCGGAAAAGTATGTTTCTAAAAGAGCAAACTTCAAAACGTGGATTTTTTTTTTGAGAACTTGGAAAAACCAGAAGAGGCACACAGTGAAAATGTGGTTACGGTACAGGCAACATAGAGCCCTAATGGTGCAGTGTCAAAGACAATGAGCATCTATCAGCACAAACTCTGGAACAGCAGGATGCAGTCATTGTTGATGTTTCAAGTAAACTGAGCCTGATCACTGGCTTCTTTCATGCAAAAGACTCTGCTTGGATGATTTTGAATTAAATCCACAAGCTCATTTATTTTCCAGTGCATCCTCAAATTAACTCTGGCTTCCTTCCCCCCAGCCCCCAAGCTTTTAGAAATGTATGCCCCCCCCGCCCCCACTTTTCAGCTTCTCATACATCTTGCTTTTTTACTCTTTATTATTATCATTATTTTACATTTGTCCTCATGTCACCATAGAAATAGCAGAGTTTTGGCTTTGTTTTCACGAAAAGTTTTAGGAACTGCGCACTGCTCAAAGTGCTATCGCAATCACCATGACATTAGGCAATCATCACTCTTCTGCCTGCTGAACGACAAAGAGGGATCTAGTCAAATAATTAGAGTTTTCAGGCCCTGAAATTTCACTGTACAAACTATTACTTGAAAATGACAGAGAAGAAGTCAGCCTGTCTCCAGACGCTGAGTGGGAGAGCTGTGCTGCACGCTGCAAGGAATCCATACATCACACACAGGCGTGCATACCTAATTTCCATTGACATTGAGTGAAATGAAGGCAAGGAGTTGAAAAAAGCTTTAAAATCATGACAATTATGAATTACTTACTTATTACAAAGAAATTTGAGGAAGCACAGGCTCATTCTGAGAAGTTAGCTAATATTAAAACTTTTGCAATTTAGGGAGCTTATTCTTGGTCATTCGTAGTCTTTGCCTAATCAAGCTGACATAAAATTTTCTTCAAGCATTATTAAATGATGAATTACTTTCAGTAGAATCAACATTAATAATAAGAATTCTCTCCCAAAAGACACCCAGATTTCAATACAAGAAGCTGTTCTTTTGATTGAGATCTTGGTAAATTATGACACAGCTTTTCCCACTCTTCCATCAGGCCATTGCTCTGTAAGGGGAGTACCAAAGAAGCAGCTATGCAGCTTCACATCTCCGTTCTCCTTTCCCCTCTCTTTCCTTACTTACATTTCAAGCTCAACAAACGGATTTTTTTTTTTTTTTTTTAATCAACAACATCCCCTCACCAGAGTTCGTGTATAATCACAAACAAATCAGAAACAAAGAAATTAGGGGGAAAAAAAAAAAAAAAAAGTCCTCTTTTTTTCTCACTTCACTCTGAGTTTCCCTACTGGTAAGTTCAGAATAATAAGTTTATATTGCATGTATGTTTGCTTCTAATAAATGTACACATAATTGCACTTACGAAATAATTTTCAATATACCTACTGATGTTTACGCATCTGAACTTACAGTATCCTTTTAACATTATTATATAAACCCTTGCTCCAACCATCACTCATATGCACATTTGTATCACGTCTACCACTTTATAAAGAAATGCAAATAAACACAGGAACACATAAGCACACACATCCATATGCATACTATATGTTTCCTGGTAAAACTGATCACGCCAGTAAAGTATGTATGCAAATCCATCCATAGCGTGAACTTGTGCTGATGAAATATCTGGCCTCTAAATAACTTTAGTGGGAGCAGAACTGGGGCTTCAGAGAACACGTGTGTATCTTTAAGAATTACAGTGAAACATTTTTTGCATCTGTGTGCGTGCATGCAAAAATATACTTAGGCAGAGCGATGTCTCTAACGGATGTAAACATTTTCTTTCCAACAGGTTAATTCCAGCTGCCTAGAATTTGTGGTTTGTTTGGCTGGCTTTTTTTGTTCACATGCATGTGTGTGCTCCCTCCCTTTTGGAGGGTTTATACATGACAGGTGCATTCTTGGCCCAAGAACAAATAATCCTGGAGAGTTTGAGAAACAAAAATCAAACTGAACTTGAAGATAAAATCACTGGGAATAAATACATTCTTGCCTTTCTATTATGTTAAAAAAAAATTAACATCTATAATGTCTAAGCAATTTGAGGTAGAATTTTCAAAGCTGAAAAGAGATTGTTCGAAAGCCCAGATGTTGCCTTTCAGAAACTACTAAAAATTGCTGCCTCTGAAAATTACTCTGAAATACAAATAGAGTAAAACAAAAATTGTTTAAATAAAAATAATTTCACTCAGACATTCTGATACTCCAAAGGAGATGAACTTTTTTCGAGTGTTCAGGTGGTTTTGCACTCGTAACTCCTACTTCACATTATCTGCAGTCATGCCATCTCTGTTCCAACAGATGATCGCATGAGGAATAAAAAAGAAAAAGTTTACGTTATGATGTGAGGGCTCCTGCTTCACTCACTGTGCATATTGCACTGTGAAGTCTTTTTCAGTCGTCTTGTGAAAGGCTGACGGTTGTATTATTTTCCCGGTTTTTATTCATAAAATTGTAAAATAAAATCTACATGAATAAATGTGTGGTGTAATCACCCATCACGGTACACGTCCGTTTACTTGCAGTAGCAATGTTCAAGCTACTTTCAGTTCTGTAATTTTTGGATTTCTGAACATCTGTGTTCAGTTTGAAGTCCTACTGAACACTTCCCACAACTGTTGCTCGCGCATACTAACTGCTTCCTCACCGCCGCAGTGGCACACCTAGCTAAGTGCATTGACTTCAGCTCACCACCGTCTAAAAGCTGATATTTTGCTAGATCTGATTCAAGAATGGCCTGTCAAATTTCAAGAGAAAGAATAATTATAAACAGCTGACAACTACCCATCTTAACAAACATTAACCCTAATTACTGCTGGAGCTGTTGGCTAAGAAAAATATAGCTATTAATCATATAACACACATATACCCTTGCACAAACACACACATGTTGGTATGCAAAGTAAAAACAAAACCGCAAATATGAAAATGAGAGACTGTTCCGAACAGACAACATACCTTTAGGACCATCAGTAGTCTCCAAGTTTACTTTAGAAAGGCTGCAGTGGCAGGCAGAGGAACACCGTCGCGAAAAGATGTCCGCTTCAAAAGGGTGGAGAGGAGGAGAAAAACCCTGAAACCAGTATCTTTCCTACCAGGGACACTCTGAGGACGTCTGCCATTCACCCTTCCATAGGTACTTTGTCTACCTTCATGCCTGTTGTTCAACGGCAATTCCCACCCAGCTCCACAAAGACCCAGCTGTATAAACCAGCGCTGTCAAAGAACACAGTTAAGGGATGGATAAAACAGGGAGGGGTGTCTAACATGCTGACCACTGACTGAGCTCGCAGGGATAAAGAAGCCTTGATGGAGAAAAGTAATCATCCATTGCTGTTTGTTTATTTTACCTCCTCCACCACATACTGGAACCTTTTTTGTTTTTTCCATTACCAAAACCATCCCCCACTGAGAGGCCTTTGTGATCTAAAAGGGGCAGAGCCCCTCTTTCTTAACACTGGCAAGTTTATGTAGGCAGATTCATTCAAACACATCTTAAAATAAACATTTGGCTCTTCCCCTACCATCACACTGTCCACACATTGCCTTCAAACACACTTAAAAAAAAAATCACCATTAAAATGCGCTTGCCTAGAACTGGTTTTGCTGAGATGTATTAAAACAATTTAGCAGTCTAAGGCACATATTGCCACCGAGGTCCAACTTCAGATGAGAGCTATAGTCTTCTGAAAAAAAATAAATATACATTACAGTAAAGTAAACCTGGCTGCTACTGCCATAACAAGTGGTATAATAGCTTTCTTGAAAAGACTTCTTCCATCAAAAACCTTCTCCCCACTGGGGATACACCTAATTATAAGTGAATCTGAATCCAGATGTTCAGATCTAAAACGTATGTCACAAGTATTACCGGGAAAATGACCACTGTGTGGAGAACAAGGTATTCAAAGGGCACCACTGGGCTGAGCTCTGAAGGGACTGAGGACCCTCAGATTCCTTCAGGCTTAAGAGGTGCAGGTGCTGAGCAGCTTAGAAAATTAACTTATCTGTCAAACAAAAATGAACAACCAAACTTCTTCACTTCCCACTTCTTTTTTTATTCTACACTCCCCCCCCACACACACACCACTTTTTTCTTTTTCTAACCACATGGATTTGGCACTGAGAACAATTCAAGGATGAATCCCTATAAAAATACAAATGCATGGGTAACACAAAGTATATCTCCCAGAAAGTCTTTTGATGTATCTAAACATGATACTGGAAAGAACACTTCTCAATTGGAAGAGGGTGCCCAGTCCCTCCATGGGCTACCTACTGCAACCAAAGTAATTGATCAGGAATAATTATAGTAACATCAAACAAGGATTGGAGAAAAATCAGGGATTCATTAACAAACAGCTCCATATCACAGGTTGATGATCACTTATGTTTTCAAGGTTACCACCCTGAACTGGATACAAGATGCAGCAAGAAAGGTCCACTATCCCATTTTTAATTTCAAAAAGGTAATAAATAGCTTTTGATTTAGGCAAATAGTTATCTGGCAAGCTCTACAGTTGTTTGAAAGACACCTAGGATAGGGGATTAGTTGACTGGTTGAAATACATCACAGAAATTTAATTCTGCAGTATAGCAACATCCTTTCGTGTTGATCATTGCCAAAGAAGCACGAACATTGAAGCTATGACCAGGTATTTTACTGCTGAATATCCCCTCTGCCTCACTATGGGCTATGAAACAAGGATACAACATTAAGAATTCAGAAGACAGCAACTTCCCATGTGACCCCACATAATTTATTGCATCTTTCTGACTCCCAGTTTTACTATTTCTGTGTAAGAGATAAGAATGTTTAACTGCCATTATAAAAAGCTCTGCAAGCTCTGATTTTCTTTATTTAAAGAAAACACTTTATTGGTGATTGCTATTTGTATTACTTACTTGTATTGTTAATGTGCCTGATGGTTTTGTGCACACTGACACATAAGCAAGGGCAAAAATTAAGTACTCTATTCAGTTACTGTATTTTGAAACTGCAAAACTAAGTTTCTTTATACAGTCTCGCCAACAGATCCTAAGAATTTTTTTTTTTTAAACTTATTGACTATATTTACATAAATGTCTATTCATCTTTCTTTTCTGGGCAGTGATAATGCAAAACAAAACCAACCAACCACCAACCAACCAAAATAAATCAAAAAAGCACACACTCCCAACCCAAACCAAAAAATCCTAAGCCAAAACCCAGTGTTTAGCAGGAGAATGTCACTACACTGTCCAGTTTCACTGGACTCCCTTCTCTGTCCTTCACACAAGAAGAAAACAGTCCTTGACAGGTAATGCCACGGTAATTTACAGTTACTGAGCGCTTTTTTCTCAGAAAAACTATTTTAAAGGAATATTGCATACCTTCATCATGAAATACTAATGGCAACACCCATTTCACAGATGAACCGTTACAGACGCCAGTTTGGTTCCTGTTTACCCACAGAACTTCCCAGCACTGGCACCCAAGTGAAAGTCAGAGCTCTAACTCACCCTCTCACAGCAAATCAGGGACAAATCCGGACAGCGAGCCACAAGCTCTGATTTCCAGTTTCCTCTATTATTCAGCAGCTCGGATGATAATTCCTCAGTACAATGAAAATGAGGAACACCGCATTCATCAAACGCACTATCAAGATAATGATGGAAAGCTAAAAAGAAGCCCCTTTCCAACCTCTGTCCTGGATAACTAATTATAAAGGCACACAAAAAAGACACAGCTCCCTAGAAGGGATAGTTTCTGTATTACTGTATCTATCCATCTGCCCCTTCATTCACAAACTGAAAGCAAAGAGCTTTCTGTTTAGTTTTTTTTCTTTTAAATGGATCACACAGGTATATCGTCTTTTAAGCTGTAAAAATGTCAACCACAAAATAAAGTCTCAAAAATATAAAACTAATGCTAGGGAGGCATTTTTAATCAACAGCATACTTTGGGTTCCACTAATCTACTCACAACATGGACCAAGCCTATAGCTCTATGCTGGGATTCCTGGCTAGCATTTTTAAGAGTCTGCAAAATCTGCCTTGTAAAAGAGCTCATCAGATGTACAAAGGTTTTTTTCCTTTCTCTTGTACTGTCTTCTCACCCCCATCCCCATCCTTGCTTTAGAGGGGGAAGATCAGAAAGTGCAGCTGTTACCAGGCCTTCACACCCCTATCCCCCTTTCCCTCTACTTTCCCCCCCACCCCATATGTCATGGATATAAATGACGAGCCAGATTTACAAATATACTGAAGTGCCAAAAACATGGAGTTTGTCTTGCTGTAAGAGATCTTCAAATACGCTTCCAATATTAAGATACCTATACGCTTCTGAAAAATCTGACTAGGAACCCATCTCTGTCTCTAACCACCTACATAGCTCTACAAACCTCCTCCTACTTCTCTGCTCCTCTTTCCTTTATACAATTTAGTAGAGAGCTTTCTATGCTTGCACTACTCTTTTCATCCTTAAAAGCACTTACGAATACTAATTACTCTTCATATATCCCTTCTGTGAAGTAAATAAGGTTTATTATCCCCTCTGAAGTAAATACGGATTACTAACTCCTTTTTACAGACTGAGGAAATACAGAAGAGGATTTTAAGCGGTCTGCACACCACAACGTAAAGAGATGATATTGAAGCATCGATTAAGATATACAAGTTTTCCATCCCATGCTCAGACTATGGCAGTCTACATCTTATCCTTCTATTTGCAAATGACACTCTTAGCCCGATTGTTTCTATCTGCTGTCTGATGATCAAATATTTAATGTACGCCATAAAATGAAAATATGAACTCTACAGCAGTGCCTCTAATCTGTCATGCCCCATTGCTTAGACCGGGTGGTAACACGCACCCATACGATAGTTTTCAATTTTATTATAGTCTCTATTTGCTCACTCACTTAAGATGTTTAAAGAAGAGCTGTATGGATTATCAGACAATCTGAAAAGTTCAGTTCAGAGCTCTTCAAACACATTCATTTTCATCTTATTAGCACAAGTAAAGTAAAAGCCTTAGGCAGGTAATTTACCATCCAGTTTATCCAAAGAGACTTCTAAAGGAAAAGTCAACCTTTGTAAATTGTTTGTGATAATCTCCAAATTGATCATTAATTATCAGCTGCTAGTAAGCGTTTGTTCCACCAGTGGCACTGTGAAAATAATGCATTTCTCAGAAAATCCACCATTGTTGTTATTGTCACCTGCGTAATCAGCCATTATTACAACCAGCAAAGTTACATGGCAGGCTGCAGCCTTACTAAGTGAATCCTGCCCAGTAACTACATTTTCCAGGCAGTTTAAAAATTAGTTCTCCACCAACAGGCAAGCATTCATTATTTAGGTTATATTTTACATTCTATACCTTCCCACATATAGTAGCAGTTAAAATTAATTTAGACCCATGCAGCTGCGCTAAATAAAGCACACATTGTTTTGTACTGCCAAACTCAATCTGACGTACAGAAAACTCGTTTTCCCTTTTGCAGGGTCCTGATTTTCTTCTACTAGAAGTGAATGCTTACAATCTAACAGTAAAAATCTAAAAAAGGTGTTTCCCCTCTTCGTTTGTGAAAAAGAACTCAGGAAGAGATAGCTGCAAGTAAAGCAGATGAGTGTCAGCTACCCCCATGGTCCATGTCACACAGAAACAGAGGGGGACCCTGGTGTGCAAGACACTGCTTGTCAAAACACAGTTGAGCCTTGATAAAAAAATTATGACCAATGTTTTCTAGAATTGCTGGGTACGATACTCTACACACCTTTTTCAGATTTTTGGGCAATACCATGGCCAATGTGCGACATCTGACATTCTCAACGTTCCTAAATTTAACTCCATTGAACCTAATGAACCAGTTAACTTTACTGGAGCAGCACTGGGTGTCTCCCACCTTGCATCTGCAGTGGGATCAAACACACATGACAAATCATATTTTAATAAACTATCTCACCAACCAGGAAACCCAACCATGACAGCAATAAACTGCAAGCTTGGCAACTGTTTAAGTGTGTACTGTCATGCACACCATAGTTTAAGGAAACAAAGAATTAACATCAGATTGAAGACATAGGCAGGTAATGAAAATTTTTAGAAATGTAGTATCCTTGGAAAAGGCTATGGATTATGAAGATTGTGATTGTATTTTTCTTTAAAAATGATCTACATGTAAAAAAAAATATATATAAACGGGTGAAGTGCCCATCACCACAGGCTGTAAGTATAACACAGCATCAACTGAAGCCTTTCACATTTGAGAATGGCAGTTCCAGCAGCACTGGAATATATTTCTCTGTTTTTGTAATAGATGAAATGCAGGATAACTCTACATATGTGCAACCACATCATCTTTAATACGCACACACACAGAGCAAAAGAGTTTTGTTCACATTAAAAAAGACTGACTGCTCATTGGGTTCATGACCCAGGTCAGCAGCGACTCCACGCTGAGTCCGAACGATTCCAAATGCAACAGGATAACAGTTGTAAAGGTGGAAAAAGGCAACAGTACCACAGCTGAAAGAAGAATCATCCCTCAGGGACAGTTTTGCCTGGGTTCTCTCAAATTAATATAATTTAGGCTTACAATTGTAGCACAGGATCTTTTAAATAACATATATGAAAATTCTAGTTCAAAGGGCAGGAAGGCGGAAATGGAATAGTCTTTCACAGAGAGATGAGACACAATTCTGCTAGAAATGAAGGAAATAGACTTGTAATTTCTTCAGTGAGATGATGCTAATGAACGGGCCACTGCTCTTGAGGGAGCTTGAGCTTTAAATACTGTCATCTGCAGCAAAGAAAACAAAGGGATCAAAACCATTAAGGTGCAATTGCGTTCTAGACAGGGGTGATGTCAAATGACACCTCCTCACTAAACAGTCCCACGCACTGGATGCACTCAGAGCCATGTACATCTTCTGTTTGTTTCGTTTTCTAATTTGAGGCCTCTTTGCTACTACTTCTACTTTCTTAAGTCCTGGAGAACCAATTCCTCCACAGGCTACTGAGCAGCATTTCAATCTAGTCACATACCACAGAATAATGTACTAACTACAGAATCAGATATAGCCACTCCCGGGATCTGCGTAACTTACTTCCAGGATCTATCCTGACCATGAGAGGTACAAAATAAACATTTTACAGAAAGACACGTGTCTTCAGGAGAATAATTTAACCTGCAGAATTTGAACGCTGGTCACCATCCAAGATCACGAAGGAACTCAACCTGACTGTAAGACCCCGGGCTAAACATGTAGGACTGAAAAATAGAAAACTACACTCAGAAGTATAAACAGTACACAATTTAGGAAAAGCAAATAAATCCTGTGATGTCATTGAAAGGTAGTTCTTTTCAGGAGAACAACACTAAGACTCTCAATGCTTACCATTGGAAGGAAGACTTATCATCAGTAAACAATTTAATAATCTGGTTACATAAGCAGTAACAATTCCTTGCCTGGTAATGAACAATATGATATCAAAGTTGTCATCTCTTAAGTAGAATCTTTGTTGATTTTCTGTCCTGATTAATTCAGTTGTGTCCTCAGTGTGTTTAGTGTCTGTAGATACAGGAGAAGAGAGTCTTGCAAAGGTCTCTCTGAGGATTGAGTGAGCTTTGAAATTCTAACTTGGGCGATGTTATATGAAATAGAATCCCGCTCACTTGCCAGGAAGCAATAAAAGCGAACTCAGTGAGACTGCTCTTGTGAATACATCTTAGCAGAATGAGGGCCCGCTCAAGCCACAAGGGAGGATAAACTTAAATAAAGCATTTCAGTATAACCATTCTTTCAGCGGTCTTTAGTCTGTATTAGTAGCCTACATCTGAGGAAAGGAAAGGTTTGCTACTTGGCAATAGTGTGGTGTTAATGTAACACAATCTGTTAAATGAAAAAGCAAAATTAATTCCAATTTGGTGTCTTCACATTTCACACTCCAGAGACTCTTACGGACTGAATGAAAGACAAGAAGGGGTAGGGAAAATTTAGTGGATTTTTCCAGACTGAATCATCTATTTCTTTGAATTTCACCTAATTAAGTCAAGAGGCAATCTGAAGGAAAAATAATGTATTAATAGGTATTTCTTAATGAGCGCCTAACCACAGCACAAGAAATGTCTGTCTCTGTCCACCTTTCACTGCCTACTCCCCCTGTTCCCCTTGTCCTCTCCACAATTGAAATGTTTAGCTTTACTTCATCCTCACAGCAAGGAATGGATTAAGCAGAATTACTTACTGCTATGCCAATTAAGGAGGAATTAATTACAACTTTGCCTCCTGTCCCTCTAAGGTTGCAAGTTTGTCTACCAAAACAAATCTGAATGTAACTAAGTGAGAGCTGCAAACACTCGGGAGGACGTGGGTACCGAGTTTTCCTCTTGCTGCATTCAAGCCCCTGGCTGCACTGGGGTGACTTAACCCAAGTTCTTCTCTCCAGGCAAAAGCTCCGCACAACCGAGCTGTTGTGCTCCTCAGTACTTCAGTTCCCCAGGGATGTAAAAATGGACAGTAATAACACCTATTTGTCAGCGGCATTGTGCAAGTTAATCCCTTAATATTTGGAAAGCACCTTGACATCTTAGCACAGAGGCCACGACAGAAGTGCTTCACTGTAATAAATTTGGCCGTGTTCCAATTAGACTGTTTCTACTGAACTCTCTCTGGACTTCGACTCAGGACATCCTTGGCTTCTGGAGTTACATGCACACTGTCCAAACCAAAAAACTGGAAAGCTACACAAGAATCTTTTCTTCAGCAGACCATTTCTTTCTTATTTATTTTTTTCCTGAAGAAATACTTCTCCATACCACCCACCACCCACATTCACTTCCAAGCTAATTATACTTTGAACTACAACCAGTATAAAGATGATTATAGCATAGTGAGTCAAGGGAAGGTCTAGTCAAATAAACAGGATAACTTCCCTTAGTCTGTCTCTCACTTTTTTTCCACTGGATGATGAATCCCAAACCTGTATAGCCATACACCTTTAGAAAATACTAAACCAACCTTTTTTTCTTCCTTTTTGCCACTCCTGTACATTTCCAGCTGCACCCTCCTCAACCTATAAATTGCCAGCCAAACCCTCCTGTTCACCCTGGTTACAGAACAAAATGAAGCAATTCCAAATGACCCACCACCACTACTTAAAAAAAAAAAAAAAAAGGCAAGAACAAGAACCGAGTGCTTGATATCATGCCACCATCCATTTACAGTGTAAAAAGTAGGACAGAAGGTGGCTAGGTGTATCTCTCATACAAATTTACTTAAGTAGTTCCTCCCCGCCTCCATGCCTGCCATTCCTTTTCCCATTCCTATTTTTCACCCCACCACAAGACCATGGATGTTCTGCAGACAAGTGTTTCATAGCGAGGCTGTATCCCCTCAAAGAGTTAAAAGCTCCTTTTGACTTTAGCACCTTCTGAAGCGTGCGAGGACGATGCCTAACCCGGCAAAGTTCTCAGCAGTTTCAGCTGCTGCCAGTTCCAACAGAAATTTTGGGCACTCCATTTTGAGCTTTAGAATATCAGGATAATAAATTACTATTATCTCTTTTTTAATTAATTTGTGGTGTTTTTCTATGAACCCATACCTTGTGAGTCTAACTGTTCTGCTTTGTTAGTCTTATTGCATATTTATTGCATTATAAAAGGACAGTGCTGTACAAGCAGAATATCACCCTAAATATCTCTTTCTTGCATAGAATAAATGTAATGATGCATATTTGGATGAATCATCACACGGATCAGAGACACCCAGAAAAAGTACCCCACTGACTTTACTAAAGCATCTTTAGAGATATACTTTTGATATAATTGTTCTGAGACCGTATTTTTCTTAAAGTCTAGCGTTTTTAACACAGCAAAAAGGGCCAGTATTTACCTAAAGCAAACTATTTTAGTTCAGTTCTTTGCCATTATTTATTCTAGTCCATTTGTCACATCTATATAGCTTATATCACTATTGACACAGCTACATGAGTAATAACATGTATCATGCCTCTATCTTTCTGTACACAACTCACATAAAGAAGATGATAGTTCATCCATATGAGTAACTGTTAAAGGTATACTTTCAAAAACCAGAAATCAATTGTTCATCACAGTAATTGACTGTGGTCATTTATTACATCTCTGCTGTAGATACTGCTCTGCTTTACAGGTGACACACCATAACAACAGGCACGATGAAAACACTGCAGAAGTTTCAACTCTCTAAAAGATAAATACATTAAAGCAGTCTTTTGCAATGTGTGATAAAAAGGAGAGGAAAACAGTCACAGGAAAAAAAAAAAAAAAAAAAGGGATGAAGCAAAAATGGTGCTGGTTTGCTGGTATAGTGACATACTATTCTAATACACCTCTTTGGGAACCTGTTTCTCATACAACCTGATAACAGTTATTACCCGTGCCCTCCTGCAACTGACTCCTACTAAACATTTAGAGGTTCTGGCTTGATTATCTGAATATGATGGAAGACACCAAATGCTGGTGAAGTAGAGCTTTTGAACTGAAGAACCCACATACCTTGCAAGCATATAAAATCATCAAAATAGGACAACAAGCAGTTTTATACAACTAGAGCTTTGGAGTGTCATAGCCATAATGTGTTGCTTTAATTTTATTCCTTTAATAAACTAAAAATATATATAAAAGCATTATCCAAGCTATCAGAGTCAGTAACGCCCATTGACTAAAAAGGAATTAAAGAAGAAACAAAAACAGGTTGCATAAACGAAGAGGCAATCAAAAGTTCAAAAAAGAATTTCAAATCTCCCAGTCAGCATAGCTGGGAAACCCAGGAGCTCAGCCTGTTGGCTGAAGTGTGTGAAGGGACAGGATGAATCTCTTCCTGTTTAGTATCCTGTGTGCCTTACTTCAAGATTAGACGTTGAGAAGGAAGAGTTTGTTTTTTTCTTGCTTATCTAGATACTTACGTAGCCTTCACTGCCTACAGTGTAAAACCTGTAAGGTATTACATATGTCCCATTCCTTACTCTACATCAGCGTCCAGCAGTAATGCTTTTAGTTAATATTGCCTCTGTTTCACAGAACAAAAAGAAAATATAAATTCTAATTTGGGTTATTAGCAATACATCCTACTACCAATCAAATGTAACACATAGCAGTGATACTCAAAAATAAAAATACTACACTACAATGGGCCAAAATCTATTATTTAATTGATGTCATGTACACCCATTTAGGCTTTGTACAAATGCTTCTTCATTCCTGAAACATGAAATCAGCCCAAGAGGACTCCAAGCTATGCTGTATTTTCCATGTTTCACTTCAATAAAATATTACAAATACGTTACCATGTATCTGGGATTTTTTCCGCAATCATCATAACAAACCAATGTTTTCACAATATCACCACAAACTGCAGCTATTACCTCACACAAGAGCACAATGTTTTGGCAATGCAGTGCAAATAGTAGGAACAACTTCACCATCATCTTCCAAAATAGTTCTTTGAGCACATTTCCCAAAAAACAGTAGCAACAAAAGCTCTGCCATTTCATTCCTTCCCTTCGCCCTCCTTATGAATGAGAAGAAAGCAGTGAAACACGCAGTGCCCTCTCCCATCTTCTGGCTCTTAAAAAGCTCTGGATCACAGTCATCCACAGCTAAATCACACTGAAGTCAACAGGAAACATTCCAAAACATGGAGAAATTATGTACATTATTTAACCTGAACACTTCAGAATCAGGCTTCAGGAAAACTGGCTGTTTAATGTCTGCCTATAACACAGGTTCTAACCAAGTAAAGGAGAGGGCTGGGGCAACACCTACCTTATGTCAAAAACATGAGAAGTACCCCATTTCAACGTGGAAATGACATTGTCAAATACAGTGGAAAAATACGAAGATAAGGTGAAAACTCTTTTGTTAGTGTCCTGATCTTGTAGCGAGTCCAAAATCTACAGAACTTCAAAGGACTCACAGCCACTCAGAGCCTAACAGGTTTGGCCTTTATTTGTGTGTTCAATCTACCATATTCCTTCTCAGACGTTACTCAAAATGGTTTCAAGCAACTTACTGTTAATAAGGATTAAACCTACTTAACTGAAGTATTTCCAGAGATCACATCACTATCAAGGCCTGATTAATGGGTCTTGAAGTCTACAGCAGCGAGGCTGCACTCCTTATATATTCTAAATATGACTATATATTTGCATTCTAGATTCTTTCTCAGTGGAAACCAGTGCATGCAAAATAAATTCCACAATCCCACATCTTGTATACAAAGGGCATCACACATATCCTGCAACTTAAGCTATTCTCCTGAAATTATCTTAGTCTCACACAATCACACTTCAGACACCCCATATGTCCAGTTTGGTTATTCCTCCTTTAAAAAGCTAATAAATGTAATACTTAGATGCAACTGTATTTCACCTAAAAACAATTCTCTGCAGTGCTTTGTGCCAGGAAAAGCATCAATAGGAATCATTAACAAGGCTTCCACTTTATTTTCTTCCCGTTTAATGGGCCCAATCCAACACCCAAGTTAAATCAATGAGAGCCTCACGATTGTTTTCGGTGGGAGCTGGACAGGGCCGTACGACCGTACATGAATGTGGGGATTGTGCAAGGAGGCCGAACGACAAGCGAAGCCTCTGTTCATTCACACGACGATACTGCAAAGAGAGAGGAAGAACAAACTTCCCTGTGATGTTCCTGCTACCCAGAGCTGCAGAGGAGCCAGTAATAAAAGCTTTGGAGGTGAGGGCAAGCAGTGCTCTCTGGACTTCATCAGTCCTTGGCCTCTCTTCTGAGACTATCAACAAGAGCACCAAACCCATTTGCTGAAAAACAGATTGACACAAGGCCCTTGGTGCCTGGTCAACAGCAACTTTTACCTGTTACTCTCCTGAAGTGTTTTTAAAAACTTAAAAACACGATACAAGACCCACCCTTGGTGCTACATATACCCTCCTGTTCAACAGGGTTATTTTCCTCTCAAATTAAAAACAAGCCATCTGCGCAGTAGTTCACAATTACAATGCATGTGTATTGCTTTATTGAACTCCGCCTGATAAACGGGTCTAAAAATGCAGATCGATTTATTTCAGGCACTCACTTTGATATTTCACACAGATAAAAATGAGAGAGGAAACCAGTCTTCTTACACACATGTTCATCCTTTACTCCTGCTTTCAGTGCTAAATACAACATCAGAATCTTCGAAAATACAGAGGTTATATAGCCTTTGAAATGTAGGAGCCAACTTCATTCTGGAGACTTTCAAAATCTGTACCTAGGGTTTCTTGGAAGACACAAAGAGCACATAATGCTTCAAGGGATTTCTGAAGTCCTGTACTGACACGTGCCTGACCTCACTTTGCCTCATACACTGGAGCTAGACGGTCAAAGAAACTGGCAAGCCGCTATTCCATAGCCATTTGGCACCTGCATACCGTCAACCTCATTTTATTTCGGATTACGACAACGACAGGCCATGAAGAGAGTTGAAGTCCAACCTTTGAACCTGGACATTCATACCCAGCTTTAATGCAAATGCAGCTGTAACCTAATGGAAGCGCAGAACTGGCTGAAAATCAGGAGACGGAGCCACACTAGATGCACCAAGTGCATTGTCCTCTGTGAACCAGCCTCTCTCCACCTCAAGCTTTTTGTAATTTGGATGTCTAAACTTAATGGGAAGGGTGACACAACACAGCAGTTTGTTTAAAACCAACAGAAAGAGACAAAACTTGAATTTTAGTGGTGGAAAGAAAGAAGAGAGAAAAGAAAAAAAGAAAAAGAAAAAAAAAAAAGAAGGGAGAGAACAAGGTGTTTGTTCAGCCCTTATTAACTTAGGAGAACTTAGCCTTAACAGTGTAAATCAAATTAAACAGTTCAGGGACCTGGCTTGAAAGCCTCCATTTTAATAAAAAGGGGGACAATTGGCAGGTTGTTTAAAACTGTAGCTACACTCTCATACCCTCTGCCTCCTCCTGCCAACCCTTCCTCCCACACCACCAACCACCATCTGAAATGTACCTTGCCATGCACGCCCTCCGGATCTCCCTTCCAACCACAGAGGATTGGAGTAATCTACAGAAAATAAATTGACAATAAATATGACTATATTACCTAAAAGGAGAAGGGGGAGAAGCAAAGAAAACGACCAAATTGTTGACGCTGGTCAAGGAGACTTTCCCCTCTAAAATTTCCAAGAACACGAGGACCGAATAGTAAAGGTTTCATGATGAATCTGCTCGTAGTGTTTGTTACAGAATTTCTCGTCACCCGTCCTTGAGTACAGGAGCTTGTTCTTGTGCAATCGTTAATGCTGAACAGCAGATAGGCTGCTTTTTCCCGATCCTGAAGAAACCCATTTTATGGCATCCAGCATGAAGAACTGTTTCCCTAATAAAATGGTTAAGTAACTTCAGTAGAGTTCCTAAGGAAAGGCACAGAGACACAGCGGCTGGAGAACTGGCTTTCTTGCTTTCCAGGACCACCAACACCTAGAGGGCCTCACAATCTTCTTAATTTAATAAGTTTATTGTTTTAATCTCTACCTGTAGAAAGCATACCCAACTGCTTGTGAGGAGAAGGCGAAAGGAGAAGTGCTGAGGAAAGAAGAGAGAGGACAGGAGTAATACAGAGGGCTGCAAGTCTATTAGCTTGTTAGGGCTATAACCTTAATACTGCTAAGGCTTATTTCACATGTACTTTTTTTTTAAAGTCGGATTTTTGATGTTCATACATTATGATTCATCTAAAACTGCACAGAAGCTTTTAAGTTTGCAGTATTATCATAATTTTATCCATAGAGATCAAACTTTATCTTTCTTTCATCATCTTGGATGTTCTCCACAAAAAGACACACTCAGGCAAATAAAATATAATAGTTAAAAGCAGTACTTTTTCGAGACCACGTAACATAGAGACAAGGAAATCTTTATGAAATGAGAACGTAAATAACAATTAGTCCTTTTATTCACTCTCCTGACATCTCAGAAGCAAACAATCCAGACCTACTTTTAAATGAAAATTACATTTCTTGAGAAAAGCGGCCAGCAGCATTATGATCTGATATAAGCAGCTCTCTAGACACAGCAGCAAAGAACCTTTAGCCCTGTCCAAAGGTGTTAACAACGCAGTACTAATGTGACACGGCACTAAATGGATGGCCAAACACAGAGGCTTTGTTACATGAAGGAGCTTGCATTTTCGTCATCTTTTTCCAAACGTGCACCTAAGGGAAAATACTATCAAACCTTTTCAAAGAAGAAAAGCAAAGAAGAAACATATTTTTTCCTACACGTTTTTAGGATAGATCTAGAAAAGGCAAAGAAATAAAATATAAATTGAAAACAAAGAGTGAATGCTCCAAAGATTTTTGATTTTTTTGTACAGTACATTTTCTTCTGCTTAACCCATTAAGAGTAAAACACGGATTGGTTAGAGTACCAAATTAATACATACTCAAATCTTCTCCTAACTTTTTTTTTCAAATTAGTATTTCATGAATAGGCTTTTACCAAAGATTATCAGTCTCATTCATCCTAAACCTTTAAACAGATGAATTGGGTCAAAACGATTGTATTATATACCTGTAATTTATGCTATCAACTTTCCTTTCCACCACTGCACCACTAAAGGAAAACTATGGTCGTGATTTAAAGCTGTAAATTCAGATCAAATGGGAAAGTGTTAAATTCAGAAGGGCTTTTGGTCCATTAACTTCCATGCTGATTTGACACGCTCCGCAGTGCTTGGGCAACAGACTCTGCTATACAACGTATTCCTAAGCAAACAGTGCTTTGTGTCATAAACCATCTGGGGTGTCAGTTCTAAGGGCCACTCATCTAAACTCCTCCGATACACTTGGAAATGCTGAGGTGCAGAACAGAAACTTTTCTTCGCGACAAAATTCCTTTTGCAAGAGTAAGGACATGCTGCTGCTGTCAGAAGAACGACGGAAGGCAAAAAATTTTGGCTAAGGCAGTTGTTTTCGTTATTCCACTGAAGAAAACCATTGGATACATAAGCTTTCTAAAAACACTACAGTTTTTCTAAGGTACCAATAAAAGTGATACCATTCATAACCTGGACAGTGCTGCCTTTCATATCAGAGCCTATAGTTGCAAAGCTAAGTGCCAAGCAGATGGTTGAAATCTGTTTTGTATAAAAAGTGTGTGCGCACACGTGGTTTTTTTAGATTGAGTTCTTTGTATTCATATTCAGGCCTAGGTTCTAGCCATCAAAACACTGGCACTGAAGCAATCATTAGCAGCATTTTAGACAACTGGCAACTAAGGTATTCGCAGTTCTCCACAAAATGTTCAGCTAATATCTCCCAGATGTATAATTAAGGCAAAAGATCATCTTCTTAAATTGTTATCAGTGCTTTGGGTAGCCTTTCAATAGACTGCACGTGTATGTAAAAAGCTATTTTATTTATCTTTTTTTTAAAAAATGATGCTCTAACTTCTATTACACTCTAATTTTCTATAGCTGCTTTTAAAAATACAGGCTTTCCATGTCAGACTCTAGCCAACTATAACAGCAGCAACTTCATTCATCTTTCTAATAAACACCAAGAAGGAAATTCTATAAATCATTTTAACAATAAGACTCTGTCCGTCTTATTTGCTAACTCTTTAGTTTATTTAAAACAAAAATATAATATAGGCTATGCTGCTCCGGAGGATATCGGCTCCAGACGAGGGCAGCGAGCCCTCCAAGTATCCACTGCTGTTAACAGTGGACAACCCGTGGCAGGTCGCCTCCATTGCAGGTACCTCAGTCGACCCATTTGTAAGTAGGTTGTTTATTACCACAAACAGCAAAACCAGAACTGCTTACCAGCATGGGGCTCTGCTGTCTGCCTGGGGTTCTCATGGAATCTAGGAACTGGTGACAATAATTTGCCTGGTGACAAATTAACAGAGGTCACGCTTTTGACAACTGAGGTTATCAAACGAACGTATATTTGGAAGAATGCTGTTTTGCACAGAGGTCTCGCTTAAGACCTTGGTGGACATGGCTGGGAATTACTACCTTAGGAAACACAGAATTTCAAAACAGAGATTGATTTTGTGAACAGTGCCAAGTCCACTAAGGCCCAGATGTTAGTCCTGGCAGTATTCAGGTACCTTTTCATCACTGCCATTCTCATCATTCTAATCTGGAGGGACACAAGTTGTTTAGGAGGAACAGATAAGTTAATGTGTCTTAACACCGACCCAGAACTTCTGAAACCTACAGATCTGCAGAAATCTCTCCCGATGCTTCAGAAATTCTGCAACCGACAGAAGTTTGCTGCAGACGAAGGGAAGTCGAGCTTCTGCTCAGTGATCTCCTCATGGGTCACCATTTCATGCCATCCTGGTTTACTGGAGTGAAAAACATGAGCCTTTTTCATAGAGTTGAGATGAACATTAATTAATTAGGTCTACATTTTTAGGACCTGACACTGAACTTCGGCGCCACTGAATCCAAACATGCAGAATTGAATAGGCACTTTTTTAAAGGATGTCTTGACTGGCTCTATAACAAAATAGGTCTTTGTGAACACACTGCTGAATAACTACTACTGAAACACTATGGAACATGCTTGGTTATAAACCGTTATCTTGAAAGTAGTCTCCCTCTTAAAAAGCTTATCAAACAGCTTAATAGCTCAGTCATAATATTCATAGACTACAGAGATCAAATTTACCCAGGACTCCTTAGTTTATACTCATTTTCTCAATGGTGTGTAGTAAGAGATGCAACACAGAGACTAGATCTAAATCTACCTGCAGACTCCAGCGATTCAGCTCTACTCTTACTGAGCAGACAGCTGGTAATGAGAAAAAAAAATACTAAAACAGATTAGAAGAACTTCTAAGATGAATAAGAAAATAATTTCTCCCTTTTAATAAGCCTGTTTAATTTTCTTCATTTTGGATCTCCGTCACACATTATAAAAACAGATGTCAAATACGCGGGTAAGAATCACAATGCATTTTGTGTTCTGCAGTGTGGGTTTTGCTTTTAAGCTCGTTGTGGCTGCCTACATTGCTGCTTTCAGTAGAGTCTGCTCCTCACATTAATACTCTCCATGTGAAGAATTTTTTCCTGGACTCCCCTAGTGCCTGGTCCTTAGGTTATAAAACATATGACAGCTCTTGTACATAAGGCTGAAGATGTTAATTGTTCTCCAGGGTGAAACCTTTACCTGACCGTTACCAGCACACATTGTCTCTCAATTTATTGCTTAAACACTGCGGGTGCTGCTACCTAACTCCAGTTCTCTGAATTTCTCTCCAGGTAGGGAGTTAGTTTAGAAGGGAGTTAACTGGAGGGGCTACAGACAGTATTCCCTCCTAGCCCCAACCAACGCGGCTGGGGCTGTAAATATTTCTTTATATTATTAATTATACTCCAAAGTCCCTATTTTACATATTTAAGTAATTTGAATATTATAGTTCATCTCGCTAGAATGAGACCTTGAGAAATCATAATTGGACAGACAGAAGTCTGTAATTTGTAGTTCACAGGACCTCAAGAAGGAAAAGGAGGGTCTCGAGGTTAAAAACCAGGACTACAGGTCAGTATCTTTTAATACCTACCCATGAAAATGATTTTGTGACACCATCCCTCGCTTTTCTCATCTATAGGTTGAGGCTAGTCTTGTTTCTCAATCTAAAGAACACAGAAATCTTCATGATTTGTATATTAATGCTTTCCTAATGCTCTGAATTCCTAATCAAAAGACTTTACAGGATGCATGAATCTTTTATTATCAGTACTTCTAACAGTAAAGCAACTTCTACATACATATGTGTAGAAAATACACAGAGAGGATACGCATGCACATATATTGCTCAATTTATAAATTCTAAAGCATAGCTTCAGGACTGAAATCTCATTCATGAGCCATGCTAGGGATCTCTTACCTACTCTCCGTTTCTAAATTTTCCCCATACAAAGACACATTGATATTACTCTAAGCTCTAAGCACAAAGGCTGCTCTGTGGAATGGAAAGAAACCTTCTTTTTTGTGTTTGTACAGTGACGAGCATAATGGGATCCTGATTCAGGATGCTCACACTCTACAAAAACACACTAAATCAGTGACACTAATACACATGCAGATTATCTATAAAAGACATGCATGGCATACTTGAGAGTGGCATGGTATTTTTGCCGTACTTTGCATGGTATTTCGTGCAAACGACATAGCCTAATGTGGTTTGCCGAGTCACACAATTAATTTCAGAGTTTAGGCAAGAACAGCAAAAGTAAGCGGAACTTATAAAACACAAGCAAAGGATGAGAGCCTTCCACTGAGAAATTCTGCCAAATCCTAATCTCAGTTGCAAAACCAGAATCAAACTCAATGTTCCTACTATTTCGACAAAGATGAGAATCAAGAGCCTTCTTTACAACACGCTGACCATAAATATTTACTTAAATCTCCAAAAGCCATGAGCAAAAGACAAACCAAAGGCTGAACCCGAAGAGAAAGATGTATTTTATATGTTCCTGAGATTTTCAAACTCAAAAGCCTGGATATGTTTTAACAGAATGGAAAAGAAACCTATTTGGCTTTACTCAGCAACTGCAGAAGGAAACTGTACCAAAAGAATAATGTTGCATATTCTGTTTTCATTTGATTTCATTTAGCCTTTCAGTTCTATTTCAGTTTTGTTTCATTTAGCCTATTTTTTTTTTTAAATAATCAGCATGTTTTGGTGATTCACATTTCACACCAGCACAGGAACAAGTCATGTAAATACAACACAACAAAATGACCCAGTTTGTTAACAGACATGCCAAGCGGGTAAGAACATCCTTCCCTCCGCCCTTACCAACCATCACCTTCCCACACATCTCATTTCTATCCAAAAAAGCCTCTACCCCAGTGAGGCCACGGCATCAAAATTTAGGGAGAAAACCCTATGAATAGAAACTTGACTAAACCTTCGGAGAAAATGTTTTCAGTCTTGTTTTACAAAATGAATGTAATGAGGCCGCTAAGGGAATTTCTCTGAAAACAGAAGACTTCTCTCCAGGCAAACCCAACGCTCCCCATCAGCACAAAGCTCCCCTCAAGCACCTCAACCCAAACCCAGGCTGGCCAGCCCACAAGCTGAGAAGACACCGTAGGCTTCACACCCTTCATTCAACATTCTCTCTCTTGAAACACGAACACCTCAAAATTACAAAAATTGTATGCAGAAATGCACTTGGGTCTCTCCAACGGTGATGAGTTTTAGTCACATCACACTCTGTTAAAGCACAATCTCTTCAGGATTGCAAACAAACTGAAGATAAAGCAACTTAATGCAACCCAGTACACGGCCATACCAAGCTACAGAGAACAAACATGAATGCGTCTGTAAGTATGGGTACTCATAATCTTGAGATGTTTTTGAGGCTCACCATTTTAACTGGAGAAAAAAGTTTGGTAAAATTTTTTCATGTTACTATGGCTAAAAAAAAGGAATAAAAAAAATAAAGATTGTTCAGAACGACTAACATTTTCCTTACTTTTGGTTTTATGGTCTATCTATTGAGTTGGCAATGGCAAGTAACTCCAGCTTACTATCAGATACATTATCTTTGCCCATGCTCAACCTGTGAGATGAAACACAGGGCATCTTCTCAGTCCCACATTCTTAAAAAAAGAAAAAAAAAAAAAAAAAAATCAAGAAAATGACAGGCTCGGCACCAAAGAAACCAAGAGCACGACAAACTATATGGGCTTCTCTTCATATAAACTGTATTCCTGGATCTCCTTTCACTAGAGCTACAAAGGTTCATGAAGAACATTACATGTAGACAACGGTCTTAAATATGCAAGAATAGCACATACCCATGCACACACGGAGTTCCTCACTACTAAAAAGAACTGATTATTCAGACAAGAAAATTAAATTTCTATTCACTCTGCTTATATTTTTGCCCCCAAAAGTAATAAAATTATGTTAAGATTAGTAAGACAAAAACAAATACATGGTAGTAAGACCGTAATACAACCACACAGGAAAATTAGCACTAAGGTAACATTTTATGATATATTTCGATCGAGTAGCATGCAGACGCCCACATGCTAGGGGAAAAAAAAAAAAAAAAAAAAAACAACAACCAAAAACCACCACCACAAAACAAAAAAAACCACCCACAATGAAGACAGTCTATATGAACTTGAGAAAACACAAAAGCAGAAGTACATGCCAAAACAAAATAAAATAAAATTATTATAGATCTCAAAGAGCAGTTGCCGATAGGAATTTCCATACTTGATCTTTCAGGGGGGAGAAAAAAGTATAAAAAGGAAATGTGGAGTACCAAACATAAATTTTAAAAATAGCAAATATAATCACGATTTGAGAATGGAGAAACGTTACCTGATCATTCCCACAATACTTTTAAGGGAAATAAGGTCAAAGCCATTCCAGACTATCAAAACGAGCCCTAAGCTTTCTCTGATTCTCACTTCAACTCTCAGAGTTCTACAAGTCAAATATAATCGTGTTGAAATTTATTTTTTTTCTTAAACAAGGTGACAAAAGGCCAAGTTGAAGAGAAGTGCCAAGCCAGATCAAAAATAGGGGGCAGGAAAACGTTTGCAAATTTCTTTCAAAACAAAACAAACAAACAAGCCCCCCAATACCACAGAGAGCACCTCTAACACTCCTGAACTTCACTTTAACATCTAATGATTCAAGCAAACCACGTCTTTCTCCCTTCCTTCTCTTTCTGTTTAAAAAATTAAAAATTGCATCCATTTCAAAAAAAGAGATAAATAGCTTCTCTGAATTACCACTGTGCATCTCACAATTTCCATTCGCTCCTTACACTCTTCTCAAGTACCATGGCCCCCGCAAAGCAGCGCTCACCAAAATTCTTCCAAAACCTTTTCCAAATTTGCTCTCTCCCGGCAACTACCGCGCGGCAGAACTTCACACTGTCACAAGGACATGTGGGCTCGGGAAAAACAACTTTTTGAGACTCCCGGCTTCTCGGGCTGGCGAAGGCTGGGCTGGGCGCGGAGGTGCCAAGCGGCGTCTCTCGAGCGGAGGCCGGGGGGCGCGGGGCCAGGCCTGGCCCTGGGTGAGGCACGAGCCCCTTGGAGCGAGCCGGCTCCCCCGGCAGGGTGTTGGAGAGGCGGGCTGGGCGGCAGACCGCAGGCGAGCCTCATAACCCTCAGCAAAGGCGTGGGTGAAAACTTTATGGCCGCTGGCAGCGGCGGGGTTTCGGCAGGGGGTCTGCGGGAGGAGGTGGGAAAGGTACAAAAGCCGTAAATCCCCGTCAGGTACAGCGCACCGCAAATCGCTCGCCCGCTGCCCGAAGCCGAACGCTTGAGAGAAAAACGCAACCCGCTTCAAAAGTTCAAGAAGTTCTGGTTTAGCTAATACCGTAACGTGGCAAGGATTTGCTTAATTTGCGGCGTGGCTTTTAACATGCTCAAATACAACATAATTTTAACTTTCGTAGGAAGTTCAGGAGACTTTGCACATTTTCTACCTTAAAAATCCACAGATATTTTAAAAAGGGAAAAGCGCTTTGCTTCTAAGGATGCTACTTGTTAAACAAACTCCTTGCCATCAGCAGAGACGTACTCCAGCTATTGATTAATTGCTGTGAACGCTGCTTTTAACTTGCCTACAGTAGCAGAATTCACAGGCATTGAATATTTCCAGTGTGTATAGGTACAACATGACAACATGTTTCTCCCTCCTCCACTTACAAGTTAATTATGCTACAACCAGGCCTGAGCAAGAAATGAATAAATAAAATTTAAAAAAAAAAAAAAAAAATCCAAGAGGACGTCAAACTGATTCTGCAAGACGAAGGCAGAGGTATTTGACATGCAAACATGCAGGTATCCTATTCAACACTAAGGAGATTTTTTTAAGTATAGTATGAAAAGCATGCAAAGAAACTATAAATCTATCTTGGGAGGAGATACTCTTTTTCCTGTATAAATACAGCAAAAGTGTATTTCATATAGCCACAGATATACTACATTACACAGACATGTATGCCTATCCTATAAGAGAGCTTCACATTTAAGTAACTCAACCAGACACTATATGGCTCCTAAATGATAAAGCCATAAATGCTTGTTAAAAGCTCCCTGAGAAGTAGTAAATATTTTGTAAACTAGTTATATATTTAAGATATCTGGACAGCAAGAGAAGGGAAAACAATTCCTCTCCTATCTAAAGGTACCAATCAAACACACTATGCACATAAACATCGCAAGATGCTTGGTGGGAGAGCGTGTGTATGTGTTTGTGTGTGTTTTAATTAACTCCTTGAATGCATATGATGAGCCAGCCACCCAGAATTAGTAATGCCAAACTCCCGATTTGATTCAAATGCAATGAATACAACACTTGAATTGTGCGGGCTGGTGTGTCACTCATCAGCTCTCTCATTTGAGCTTTTGCCTTCCAAGTCTAGTTCACAATTTCAGCAACTGGTAAATTATTGAGATGTTCATTAAAATCCGTAATCTGTAACAGTCGACTTCTTCCTCGCTAAGCATAAGCACAACAAATGAAATTAGCGCACGCAGGACATTAATGAGTAGTCTGCAAACGCGTTAATTCCTTCAGCCTTATCTCAGAGAAATAAAATCATGTTAATTTTCACCACTGCAAAAAAACAATATCTGAAACTTTTAAGTGGCACTGTATTTATTCTTCAGATCCCAGACCCCTAGACCCACAACGGTAAGCAATAATTCTCAAAACATCTCAGCGGAAGGTAAAAGCTATTCAGCCCGATCTTAAAGAAATCCCATTGTTTTCTTTTAAATGAAGGAATAATCACTCTTACTTCTACAGGTAGATTTTAGAAGAGCGGGACGTCATTCTGAGCAAGCCACTTAATAGAAAGGTATTATTCTTTCTCCAAAATTCTCAGCAAATGCAGAAGAAGAAGAAAGCTTTTAGGGTAACTTTAGCTAAGAAAAGCACTTAGGAATACGCAAAGTTTCCTTTTAGGAAAATGATTTCTCCATTTGACAGTGTTGGTACGACCCCAAAATAAATTCAGTGGGAGTCTGAAATGACTCGTGCAGTGCAGCAGTGAAGCAGCTAAGTATATTTTTTTGCTCACAGCAGAGCCTTGCTTTACATCCTTGAGCTTTTCCTTTCTACAAGCGAGTCGCTAGAACAGAGAATGTTTCGAGTACACAGAACTGGTGACTGTCAACGTTAAACTTGTTCTACTGTTGCCATCCCCGTGCTCCCATCCACGCCTTTTGTCTTTTCTAGCTCTTCCCTTTTTCCTGTGGAAGCACTAACCCATCCTTCTTGCTTCCACAAACACTGCATACCTCTTTACCTTGAATTGGCATGTTAAAAATTAAAAAAAAAAAAAAAAGGCGAAAGAGAAAGGATAGCACTCTGTCTGGATGCCCAGCGTAGCCTGTCTCATAGTGTACAGAGAAATGTAAATATGCAGTAATTAATTTGGGTTTAAGAACATTCCATACACTAGGGACATTGTTAAGCAGTCACTTTATCTATTTTTCATTTATCAGATTTTATTAAGACATTAAAACTTTATGTTGGGCATTTCTGAGATTTTATCATTCTGTAAATTTCACAGCTGTTGTGATGGTTCTGGCTGCATTATCTCCACCTTTTTTACTCAATGAAGCAAACTTTCTATTGTGGCCACACTTGTTATATTCAAGTATAATGACACCTCTGCTAAAAAAAAAAAAAAAAATCCAAACCACACACAAAAAGCTAAAAAACAAGTGAATTATTCTTTTCAAGACCTTTAAAGCCAATTCAGAGTGCCACAGGTACATCACAAAGTCCACCCCAGAAGTTATCCTTCCCCTGTGTAACAAATGGAGCAGATTACAGTTATAATTTCTCGCTACAACCTTTCTGCAAACATCATCCTCCTCAGCGTACACATTCTGATGCTCCTCTCAATCAAGCAGCTGAGCCGCCACAAACAGAAATAAAGACGTGCAAGTAACTTCTCACTCAAGGACGAAAACCCTCTCATTTTTGGTATGGTAATTAATTATACTTGCTAATTCACAAAACCTACTGCAATTTACTAGTCATGCTGAATGAATTAATGAATGTTTATTCGTCTGACACCGAGGATCATTTTCATTCCAGTGTGTATCGCGAGTGCCCCGATAATGGCCACAGACACATAAGCAAGTCCCCTTGATCCAGATCCCTTCAGTTGGGGTGACTGAAAGTTTCTGAACAGTTTACCAGGATACACTGAACCATCACGGGAGAGACAATAAGGAGAGATTAATAACCTCCCGTGATACATACAGACACCCTGAGATATGAACTGCAAACAACTTTGCTTGATAAATCTTTACCTCCTTGTAATTTGCTGTTCAAGTTTAAGATAGTGGGAGATGGAAAGTAATAGCAAAACTAAAGTCGGTCAGGCAGATACGACGTGCTGGGTCCCAGTGACTGCAGAAATGTGCTCCAAGAACTGTGTTTACTGAGAATCTCAGAAAATAGTCTGCCACAATCATCTAAAAAAACAATCATCTGTGCATTGTGTGCATATACACATGCAAACTCTGTGAGCATGTGTGTGTCTGAGGGTCTGTGCATCTGTGTGTCAGAGAAAGTGTGTCCTCATGGCTGGTTTCTGATAAACACACACATGTTACATGGACAGTATCGACTCCATGTATGTGTGTGTAACTATAGTCAAACACACACAATGTAAACAAATGGTAATGATTAACAGAGATATTGGTTTGCATTACAAATTTCAACTGCAGAGGAAAAATGGTAAAAAAAATTAAAAATCATACGTCCTGAGGTTCGTTTTTATTGCTTTCCTTTTCTACTGCTTAGTATTATCTGCATAGCAAAATGAGAGCAGCATATTGATTATTTAACTAGAATGTTTACAAGAGTAAAGATGGGATCTCTGAAAATGAAAGGTATGTCTGGGCGGGGGGGGGGGGGGAGAAAAGAAGTAGAGAAGCTCCTTCTATTCGTAAGGAATATGTTTTCTCCCAAATCGTTTCCTTATATATAAAATTCGTATAAATATATATTCAGAATGCAGAGAAACTTCAGATTAAAAAACTCCCCGAATAGGAAAATGAAAGGACTTCATTCTGCCTCACAGAATTTACAAGTATTCTGTTGATCACAAAGTTCAAACAATAATCGAAATAGGTTGCTTATAAATTTCCATGTATAATCTCAGTGAAGCATATGAAATACTTGAATGTATTAATTGTATGAACAAGGCAAATGCATGATCATGATGCCAGATCAGATTCGACACCAGAAACAGTAACCGTTTCCTCAGGTAGTTGAACTAAGTTAATACAATGCACATGAACAAAACCAATTTTGTTCTATTATTGTAATGATAACAAACCAAAGAAAAACATCAAGTATTCCAAAAAGTATGGAAAATTAATTGTATTAAAGACGACCTTGGAGCAGTGCAACCATGCCAATTCCACTTTCTAGTAAGGAAGTGTTCTAGTTGCACAGCGAGGATTGAAAGCGTTAAAATACTTCTTTTCTGCATTTCCCAATTTTATTTTTCTCCGATCTTTTAATTCAAGTGTTCTTTCCTGTCCTTTCTCTGCATGCGTGTTCCTCAGCCCACTTAAAATGTTTTTATCTTGCCTTCTTTTCTATGCCTTTACTATCAAATTCAGTAGGTTTGAACGATGAACAGCTTGACTTAGCATATTTTTAACCAGCTGGTCTAGCACCTAGCTTGTATTGCATAGTCAGATACAACCAAATGTTTATACAGGAGGTAGCTTTCACGAAGATGAGAAAAACCTAAGTAACACGCATCCTGGAGTTCTTTTATTTACCGCTTAGAAATGAAAGTTTGGGCTGCTTACTGCAGCCGCACAGGGGACTATTAATAACCTTTAAAAATGAAGCCAGAGGGAAGGGACACCGGATCATCAATGGATGTGTGTACCAGTGCCTGAGAAAACGCCTCAAAACCTCTTAAGAGCGCCAGATCGGATGAAACAAGGACTAAACTCTCGGAGGTCACAAGCCGTCGCCAGTGACAGCAAAAACTTAATTCCAGGCAGGGATGGCTCCTGCTTCGGGCAGGGGGAGACGGGTGCGCCTACGTCATACCCAAACCCCGCTCTTGACACTCTGTGAGAGAGGTGACGGCCAAAACTTGGAGACAGGAGTTTCACTCTTTTTCTTGTGGTTTCTCTTTTTTTTGTCTCCCTTTTCAAGCAGAAGGATGTTCTCCTGACTGAGGGCCGGGATGTTAACTTGCCTAAAAATAATCGCTCCTACTAGATCAACAAAAGGTCATGTGCTCGGCGGAGCGCCTTCCCAAGTTTGACGGGAGGGCGAGGTGAAGTTGAACCCCCCGCCTCGCCCGCCACCCGGGCATCCTCAGCCGCCGGGGGAGTCCCCGGGCCAGGGGCGGGGAGGCGCTGCCGAGGGAAGGCACCTCGCTCGGTGTGCTCCGGCGGGCCGGTTCGGGTTAGGAGAGAGCGGGCTGGGAGGGCGGGCACGGCAGCTTCCGAGGCAGCGGAACAAAGCTGCGCGCCGGGGGCGCAGCCGCCGGGGTGGCACCGCCGGGGCGGCCGGGCGAGGGGCTCGGCGGCGCCCGCCGGGCTCCCCCGCCCCGCCCCCACCCCGCGCCCGGCGAGCTGACACGCCGTTTGGATAGCCAAGGTAACGCTCGGGGGGCGGGGGGGGGGAGCGACGGGGACACCGAGGAGGGAGCATCTCCCCGGCCTGCTGCCAAGCGCAGAGTTGCGCGCCCGTCCCCGCGGGTCCGTGTTGCCAGCCCGCACGGCGGGCAGCCGATCCGCGCACAGGCGCGCAAACACGCGTGCTCGTATAAATCAAGAAAAAAAAAAATACAACAACAAACAAAACACAAAACAGAACAAAAAAAAAAAAAGGGGGGGGGGAAGATACCACCACCCTCCCCCCCCCCGCCCCGAACGCAAAAGGCAGCGGCCCCCCCGCCCCAACAACTCGACTCACCTTTCAAACTCCTGAGGTAAATCAGGGTCAGTTAGCATGCTGGAAAAGCACAATTTCCCTTTGTCACAGCAGCCACCTATGGTCGCCTCCAACTGAACCTGTCAAGTGAGTCCAAACCTTCTAAACCGATTGATTTTCTCTCTCTCCCTCTCCCTCCCTCCCTCTCCCTCCCTCCCGGCTCGCTCGCTCTGAGCGAGGACTCCTTGACCAGTCTCTTAAAGGGGCAGCGCGCCTCGCAGCAGGCTGCTCGCACAGCTCCCCCCACAGCGGCTGCCGGGCGCTGGGCAACCTCGGGGTGCCCGTCCTTGCCTTCTAATTCTGCTCGCCCGCCGCCGCGGAACGGGAAAAGTCAACTCGCTCGATGTCCTAAAACCCGGGGCGGGGGGGGGGGGGGGGCGGGTTGGGATAAATAGGGGGGAGGAGGAGAGGAGAAAAAAAAAAAAAAAAGAGCCCGACAATCCACCTAACCCGGCAAACCAGGAGCAAATCCCCTGCGCTGAGGAAGATCAGTGGAGAAAGAAGATAAAACAAGAGCAGACTGATTAAATTGAAACAGTTATCAACTCTCTCGGAGTTGAAATAGGGGAGAAAAGATTAGACACATAAAAATGTTACCAAAGGCATTTGTGCTCCGAAGAATTTTCATTCCTTTCTCTCCCCCCTCCCTCTGCACTCTCTTGCTTTCTCTCTCCCTCTTTCTCTCTCTTTGGGGAGGGGAAAAAAAAAAAAAAAACAAAAAACCACCCAACCACCCCGCACAACAATCAGGCATTGTTCTGAGGGAAGAAAAGCAACTTTGACAGATTGAAATATAGCAGAGGCCCCTTCAAGGAAACCTGTAAACAACTTGTCACTCACTCTGTCGGTCTCACTGTTAGCTCTTGCTTTCCACAAAGTGCTGCGAACCGTCCTGGCAACAAAACCAAAGTTTCCTCAGCTCCAAACTCCATCAAACGGCCCTGTTGTGTGCAAGGGAAAAGGTAGCCACATGCCAAACCAGCGGGCGCGCACACACACACTCTCACAAACAACAACAAAAATAAACTTTCCGTTCCTCCACTAGGGCTTTTCTTGTTTTCTTTTTACTCCAACCCCCCATCTTTTTTATTCCCCTCCCCTTTGAGCGAGCAAGAGGGGTCCCCTCCGCTGTGGATGGCTCTAATTCCCCCTGCCCAGACACCCCTGATAACACGGTGGACGCAGCGCGGCTGCGGAGCCCCTGGGCCGGCCGGCGGAGCGCAGCGCAGCCTCCGCGCCACTTCCACTTCTCTAGACAGCAGGTAACGGGCCTCGGACACGGGGGGACGGAGGCGCGGGCATCCCCCCTGGGGCCAGCCCCGCATCCCCAGCCCGCATCCCGCTCCGGCGGGGAGGGCTGCACCGCCCCGGCGGGAAAAGGGGAGACGGCGGCCGGGAGAACGCCGCGGGGAAATTCCCCTCCGAGCCCCGGGGATTAGCCAGGGGCTACTCTGGAAGCCGAGCGCACAATGGCTCGATAGTCTGCACGGCCCGTGTCCAGCCTGGCACTGAGCTCCCAGTAACGAGGGGGAGAGAAACGGGGGGGAAAAAAAAAAAAAAAAAAAAAAAAAAAACCACAACAAAAACCCAAAACTGTTTCCCTGTTCTTCAGCACGCACATGCACACACACCCACACACAACCACATATCTATACTCCATTCTTTCCAGTTCCCCAGCCCTGATTCCTTTTTTTTTTTTCCCCTCCTTTAATTTGCAGCTGGACAACATTAAGGGACTTTAAAAACCATGAGGTTCTGACCCCACAACAGTTTGATTAGGTCCACTGCCTCCTCTCTTTCCCTCTTATCCCCACCTCCCAGTGACACGGAGAAAGCAAGTTTACTTTTTGAAATGCGCATATTCACACAGAGTGGCCATAACACGTTCAACATTTTCATGCCCACTAGCTTAAGAAAATTCCAAATAGAAAATATGATTATTTTTATTAATATCCAAGAGCTATGCTGTTTAATTTGCTCCTTTCTCCCTTTCAATGCATATGTTATAAACCAGCCGGCTCACATAGGGGCCAGTCCAGTGTTGGCATAAAGGCATCGTCAGCTAGAAGTCTGGGCTGATCCTTTAAGTCACAAGTAGCAAACCCACTTGTAACTTCTGCACATCACCCCCAAAGAGCATCCGACCATTCACGAAGCAAAACGCCGAAGAGAAGTTCGCAAAGGCGCCTTCATCACAGTTCATAAAAGCGGATCCGCGAAGGCTGTCTCCAGTCTGCTTTACGCCACCGCGGTGCTCGGAGCGGAGTCACGTACAATCTGTCAACTTCTGGCATGAGGTGGATCTAATGGCTCCTCACTGTGGGGCAGGGTAAACTGACTTCCTTCAGTAGCCCCTAGCAAATAATGTTTTCCACAGAGGTCCATTCATAGGAGTCTGACAAACCTAGTTAATATGTACAAGGATTTTTCATTTGTTATTTAGTAGCTAGCCCTTTCAGGACTGCTATGAAGTAGACATTGAAAGGGCAGCAGATGATTAAATAGAACAATTCCAAATACTTTCATCTGAGGGTCTCAAACCATATGAAGTCTCACATTACTCCTCTGCAGGTAATAAATATAATTAGGGCTGATTCCAAAACTTTATTTGTATTGAAAAGTATCTCACTCTGCAGGGGCTCCATTTAAATCAGCAAATCTCTGTGTGGAGTAGGAGGCTACTTAGTAGGAGCATTTGGCCTCAAATAAGGAAACTGAGATGCAGACAGGCTTAGTATCCTGCCCAAGTTGACGGAGTCAGCCAACTCCAGCAAAAGGATGAGAAACAAAGATCCCATGTGCCTCACGGTCGACAACAGTCCTTAAGTTGCTGAAACGAGTTGTATGTTTCATCTTTTTTACCCCACAGATGCATAACTTTCACATCTAATGTTTGGTTAAATCATAGTTCATTGCTGTATTCATATTTGTGAGGGCCCTTCTTTCAGTCTTTTATTTTCCCTTGATGCACCATTGCCTCTCCATAAATGCTGTTTCTTCTCTGCCACTTATTGATTTGCCTCCCCTATTTCCTCACACTTGGCCCTGGGAGATGTTTGCAGTGGGAAGCTACTCAGAAAGCCCAACTGGAAGAAAATTAGGAAGACCTTTTATTCAAAAAAATGTCAACGTCTTTGGCCGAAAAAGACTATCATATTTTAACTCCACATCGGCTCCACTCAGCTCTCTAACCTCATATCCTTTTTTCAAGTTGGCTCCACTCCACAACTGTCCTTCTTCTACCACGTCCTTCCCTCATCTGTTCACATGTATTTACCTCTTCCTATGTAATTTCCTATTTGAGTTTCTTCAGGGCAATGATCACATACTCCTCCAAAACAGTATTTTGCCCGGCACAATGCAGCTCCCTTGGGTTGCTGGCTCTCAGCTAATATGATTATAAACCCGAACAATCACCATCAACGTCAGGAATTATGGAACAGGACACTGGCTTTACAAGGACATCTACAAAGAACCACAATAAAAAGTGGGGGCGGGGGGGGAAAGGCAAATAAATGTTCAGGGGAGAAAATGGAGATAACTGAGCAAGAGGGAGAGGCGAGGAGAGGAAACACAAGAAAGGAAGCAGAAATCATTCCCTTGAATGCTTCCGATGTGAACCTTTCTTTTCCCTTACCTTAACTTACATTTACTCTCACCCCAACTCATGTTGTGCTCAGGTACTTACTCCTCCCTTCCTGGTTTCCTTCATCTTATGTTTTCTGCAGCTACTGAATTCACTCTCCAAGCTGAGTGGGGGGAAACAGAGTTGGGTCCAAAAAGGAGGGAAAAAGTTACTGTTACTATTATATTAATATTGTATTGTACCGCTGTATCATTGTATTGTTATTATTGGCTCAGTCTATTGATTAGACTATCGATAAAATTATGTTCTCATAGTAAGTTCAACTGCAATTGCAAGAGGGAGAAAGAGCAAATTAACTGAATGGTTTGAGGGCATCTCTGAAACCTTTCTACAAATCATATCCTATTAACTTGAAGGCTTGTTTTTTAGAAATTGCCAGGACATATCACAAAGGCTGCTATCATATCAGAAACTGGAAAAACTGAGGAACTGGGATAAATAACCACTAACTCAGAAAGAAGAAAATGTAATATGCAATTGTCCAGTTTTTAACATCGGAATTTTTATCTTGTCCTGAAACTTTTGACTAGTAATAGGAAGCCCTGATGCCTCTATTTACTGAGAGGGACGTAGTTACAAAACCCACTCGCAATCTGAGAGATTCACGTTCAGTTCTCTCAATTCTCTTCTCAAACTGAGAATTCAGGATATAAATTCAAATATCTTCAACTGATGAGAAAAATGAAACGGCCCCCACTGCTCTCCAGCAGTTCAGTGAATCTGCATTCCTGTTGCTTTGCTTCCTTAGAGTGCCCAAAACAAACAAGTCCAGGTAAAAGAGAACAATTTGGATTGAACTAAACAAAAAAACCCTCTGATTTTCATTTGAGTGAGGGGAAAGAGCTCAAATCAAAAGCTCCTATCTGATTTTTTGTGCTTAACTGAAGTTTTTGTTGCTATTGTGGTTCTCTGTTCAAGAGCTGAAACAAAAAATTATCCACCCAGCTCAAGTTAGAAATACCAGAACTCCGAAATATTGCACAGACAGAATCCACAGGTCTTTATACAAGCATATTAGCAGAAGAAAAACATTAAACTTTTTTTTTTTTTCCAAATCATCAAATGATAGCACTTTAGCCTAGTGCCTTTTGCAGATGCTGAAATACAGTAAGTAAAGGAAGTGATAGGAAAAAAAAAAAAAAGAAAGAGCTTTTCGGGTTTTGTTTCCACTGTAGGTTGTAGTAACAGAGACCTACAAAGTCCAAGGAAATGTAAGATGTTCCACAGAATGATTTACTGGAAAATTCTCACAGAAAATATGCAAAACTCTGAAGATCCTAAATGGATTTTCTTTTCTAGGCACACACCCAAAACAACTGCAGCATTAAGAACAAATCTGTAAGATTTCTAAGAAAGGGTGTTTTGGAACAGGTTAGGAGAAAGTGGAGGGACAACAGAGCGGGGTTGATGCTTTTACTATGAAGAATATCTCACAAATAATGAGTGCTTCAGAGTATGGAAATGTTTAGCTACAATGCAGTTTGGATCATATGCTTAGGAACAGATTTTTCCTTTCAGTGTGCATGCCTAGCTGCCATTTCCATTAATGGGAATTAAGTACATGTGTCAAGAGAAGAAGTTAACTCTTAGAAATATAACTAATCTATGCTTTTTTTAAAGAATTTAAATGCCACATCAGGCATGTTCGGTGTTGGCAAAACTGGGTGCTGAATATAGTATAGCAAAATCTGAGAAGGAGAAGGCGGTCTGGAGGACTGAAATTTCTGCGCTATTTAGAGTTTTTCAATTTACTGAATTTCTTCAAGGAAAAGTAAAATCATCTCATTTGCAAGTAGGAAGCCCTCATTTATCAGTTATTTGCTTGCAACTTCAGCAGGGGCCTACCATCTGCAACCCTCCCTGTAAAACAGAACCAACACTACCCTTGAGAAGAAATCTGAACCTTCATGTAAAATTTGAATTCAAACTTCCCTCAGGGTCACTAAATATTACAATGAAGTTCCTAATCATTTTTTTTAAAAGTAGGTTGGCACTCTCTGATCCTGCCAACGCTGCATCAGCCAGGATAAAAGAACCTCAAAATTAATACAGATGTAAACTATAATATACTTTTTTTTTAAAAAAAATAGTATATGTAAACACATTTGAAATTAAATTAATTACATTTCTATTTTGGCAAAAAAGTAACTTCTAATTGTGAAAATCAGAAAAATTAGAGAGATGACACACTCCTGATTTTGCGTCATCACCTCTCTCCCGTTCCTTTATTATTTTGGGTACAGCTTGTTTTGTTATTTCTCTACATTGTTGGTTAGCTACATGGTCCCCTTAATGTCTGTCTTAGTAGCCTTGGTCTGCACAGAAGCAGCTTGAAAAGAAAAAGAAAAAAAAAAAAATAACAGAACAGCTTAAAAAAAATAGTCACAAAACCAGAGAGCATACCCGTGGACAGGAACTGTGCTTGAAATTATTTAAGAAGCTAAACTGGATTCCTAATTTACGGTTTCTCGTTGAGGTTCGGAACGTAAAACGTTACTGAAATAAGAACCTGTTGTTTTAAGTCTTTCTTCTTTTTCCTACGTTCATTTTTCAGCGCAGTTATTTAGCTGAGAACGTCCCGTCCTGACCAAAGCCCACAGCCTCACCTTACCCCCGTCCTCGGCTCCCTGCCTCCACCCTGCTCAGGATGATCCTTTCTGAGTGACAGGCCCGTGTCAGTGCCCATCCGCTCGGATGACAACGCCAGCAGGAACGTTCCTCCTCGGTGTCACTTCCAGTGAGTGCTATGAGCACGTAAATGGCCTGCCACAATATACCCAACAGTGACCCCAACTCATTTCATACAGATAACCAACTCCCACCGAAAGGAAATCGCTCCCTTTTCCCTCGGTGCATGTGCGGAGGAGTGGTTGGCAGAAATTCAGTCTCTTCTGAACAGGCAACCTAAATTTTATAGCCAAACACGAGCTTCTGAACCTAAGTATCCCAATAGCACAACTTTGATCTGTTTGTAAAACTAGATACTAATTGTTGAGCGTGACTCCAATCGCACTGAAACTGAGATCTTTCTGCTTAACCCAGTGGGCCTTTCTGCGTGGCTCTCAATATAATTCTTGCAGGCTTTATCACCACATTCTCGGCACTTCCCCAATAACAATTCTGTGTCTATTTTTAAACTCTTCCACCAAATGGTGTGACAGGTAATCACATTTTGCCTCTGTATTTCTAAACCAACTGCTTTTTCCACTCTAGTCCGCTCTTACTTACCTGTGCATCAAGGATGGTTGGTTTAAAACAGATTGGCTTCTATTGGTTGTCTGATGTAAAACAAGCATCATGCAACGATAACAAGAGCGCAAGGGTGTCCTGGAATAATCCACACCATCTAGTCCTACGTGCTTTGTGAGGACATTCCAGCCTTCCGCTTCTGGTCCTGAAGTCTGTTCTGGTGTTTGCGACCAAAGTTCTCCACGTCCACAGGTACGTCTCCTGTCCACTTCTCTGCACTCGAAGCCGCTGCCTTTTAGTGCCATTATGCTGGTTTGTTACACTTTTAGCACAGGGAGAGCAGCCACTCTCAGCTCACCGGCCTGAGCTCTTTTGCAGTAGGCATTATACAAACACATATAGCTCAATTCACGGTTGCCCTCCATTTCATATATACTCCATTGGATTAGAGGAAAAGTGAGAATATAAAGTACTCCCAAATAATATTTCCATTTTCTATTCACTTCTTACTGAAAGAGCAGTGAAGAATTAGGCCTTTTGTAAGAAATATCCTCTATCTAAACCAGTTTCCAGTTTAGATTGCAATTGCAATTAGACAAAGAACACAAAAAGTTAACATCTGAACATTCTGCAAATTGCTTATCTGTTTTATTCCGGTTTAGTCTGTATAATCATAAGAATTCATGTAACCGCTATCGAGTAAGTGTTTCAAAACTATAGATGCTAAAACATACGGTTTGTAAATTCAGAACAAATTCGTAAATATATTCCCTTTCTACTCTACCACACACGAGTTCCCTACATGACATATACAGTCTGTGATAAGATTAGTACAAATTAGTGTTTATTAAATGCACTCTACTGATATTTAACTTGTTACACATGTCACTGGGAAGATCAAACTGTAAATTAAGCAATGATTCTAATGATGTTAAATGCATCTCTGTAAGGGAAGGAGTTATTAAACACGTTGCTATCTTACACCTAGCACACTGGAACAGCAGTCAATGAGTATGTAGAGTTACGTTTCATTTATAAAGTTACAAAAGCATACCATAGCCATTCATCTATTTTATCGATGCCCTGATGCAGTTTTATGAGTGATTTTCCACTTTTGAGCAAAAGCAAAACTAATGTCGTTTGGTTCTGTCGAAGCAAAAAGCTGAACTCCTGCTTCCAACACACAGACTCCAATTCAGCCACTACTATAGAGAAATAAACACACAAGTAGGGTATAAAACAGACTGATGGCTTTTTGTTACTGCTATTTCTATGGAGGTTTAACTCTTGCTTCTTGCGTCTCATTACACGAACAGCTAGAAGCTAGAAACATTGCTGGGGTAGCACACTGAAGGCCCCTGGGAATGCTTCTACACCTTGTATGGGGAAAAACTGAAAAAAATACTGCTACAGTATTCTGAAGCATAAGTATACGAAAATCAGAATATCTGGGGACACTCTTCAAAAGCCCTAATGCAATCCAGATACAGGGATGACTACCTTCTACTACCAATTAGCTTGTAAGCAAGACTGATCTTCAACAGTTGCCACTGAGGTATATTCAGAATATAAAATAATCAGAAAGAGGATACAGAAAAACACCGCCAACAACAGAACAAAACTAGTGAGACCACTGGATTGAGACAAACATTCATTAAGATTAAAACACAAGGAAGTTTCTCAGGAATGTTTATCAAAGAAAACTTATGTCATAATTTTTTCTCTCCCTGGAGCAGGTCCAAAGCTTAGTGTCTCTTCTCTTGCCATGTAACATTGTACCAAATCCAGACTGCACATTTGGTCACCCGCTTTTCCCCTTAAATAACACTTTCTATTTCTGATGTGGCTTTTGTTTTGTTTTACAAAGTTCTATTTCTCTTTCTTTGTTGATGCATTTTCCTTTTGTCATTATTTCAGAGTTGTGTAAAAGTAATTAGTGACAGGATGCCAAAGACTGAACCTCAAAAGCAACCTAAATATTTTGATTCACCAAGAATGCAGTCCATAATTTACAAAGTGCCTGACCCCTGTCCAATAAATAAAATAAAATAAATTAGATAACTTCTGCATGTTAACAGCCTGAGGCATACACAGAAAAATGTCAAAATGTGCAAACAGTGAATGTTACCACATCTGATATCAAAGATATTCTTTTGACACTTCTTCATGAAACACAGTCACATTTTTACATACCTTTTTAGCATTTGACCCCACATGATCAAGCCTGTCAACCATCTCTCCCAGTATTTGCATGTAGCCACTGCCCTTTCTTGACTGCAATGTGGTTCAAAATCTGGGCACAGATTTCACATGTGAGAATGTCACAGGTGAAACCTGTTTTCTAATGAATTCTGAGCTAGCAATAGAATGGCAGCAGGTGTCTCCAGAAGTGCAAATTGAGTGGAAAATAAAAGGAGACAGAGACACCTACCTTTATTTTTTTTACCAACTTGCCATACATTTCTCAGAGGCTTCCAATACTTCTGTCAAAGTTAAAACCTGCTGTATGCAGCCAGCACAGGCCTTTGGCACAAAAGCAACTGTACAGAGCTTTGTGACTACAATTTCTAAAAAGACCACAGTTTTTAGAGTGATTTGTGGGCCATGACACATAGGGCCACTAGAAAACACCCATCACGTTACCAGGGATATGTGTTTAATTGCATGAAAGACCATCATTTCCAATTCATTAATACATACATGTGAAATGCCGCCTACAACACTCAGACTTTGAATATGCCTGTTGTAGTTTTCCTGCACCAAACGCTGATAATACACGTTTAGTTTTGTCTTTTGTCCCTCAGAGGACTAATTCTTGAAAGTAATCCTACCACTTTTCTAATAGCCCCTTGTGAAGGTCTTTTTCAAAAAACTTTCTTTTAAGTGTCCCCCCCACCCCCATCTAATTATTGTCTTTCACTATTTGTTGACAAGTGCAAGCAATTATAATTAGACATCATTTTTCTTTACAAAAGCAATGCTGATGGATAGCTATAGTATCACAATGCTCATCTATATGTCTCCTAATTTTACTACTTATTACTATTTCAACCAATTTATCAAGTAACGAAAGAAAATTGATTAGACTAATTCTCAGCATAAATTCTACTGTTCAATTAAAGGGAAGCAGAAAAATTGCTCTCTCCAACCCTACAGGTTAGAAGCCAATATTAAAGGAAAGACTACATATTAAGTTAGCAGCCTTATTTGAGCTCACCATCAATTTCCAGTAGCACATTTTGATATGTCTAACTTTACCTGGTACTCTGTCATTAGGATAGGTTTAGCACCTGCTTTTCCTTCACTTTTTTTTCTTTGACAGTAATTAATCTGCAAAAGTTAATACTGCAAAAGAATGGCTACAGGTTACATTTCCTTCTTAAGTCTTCTATGATAGAATAAAACAAGGAAACAATTCTGTTTCTCAGCAAAACCCTTATCCTCCCTACCTATTATACTGTTTAAAATACTGAAGAAAAAAATCCTTAACTATTATTCTGTGTTACAGTGCTGAGGGAAAAATTACTTACAAACTTGATGCGGACAGCATTTTAGAAAACATCTGAATTTACTCCTTGCAATTTCAGCAGACCAACCCATCCTCAAGACACTATGCTTGATTTGGATGGGGTTCTCTTGCATTTCTAGCTAGCAATAATCATGACATCCTCCAGTTTTAAGCCACCCCTATTCCAATAGCACACTTCCTTTTCTAATACTGTATACTTGGGGGTACAAGCTAAGTCTTCAAACAAGTTGGAGCCAAGACCATCCCCTTGACTTGGTAAACGTTCAAGGGTTGATAACTATCACCATACATTGATTTGCTATGGCAGCCTATAAAATCAGAGCTTGTCTTTGTCAAGTAAGTATGAAATGGTATCAGCTCTCTAAAGCTGAGGGAACTATATCTCCCTGCATCAGGCAATTGGGACAGGGATTTTGCAAGATTAAGCCACCATGTAAGATGGTTGGGCTTGCCCATATGAGGAGAAATACAGTATATTTTAGTGATGATCCAATGGCCTGTATTTACCCCAGACACCAGTACAGGTCAGAGGCTGACATGCTGGAAAGCAGCATGGAAGAGAAGGACGTGGGAGTTCTGGTCGACAACAGGTTGAGTCAACAATGTCCCCATGTGCCAAGAAGGGCAATGGTGTCCCGGGTGCATTAAGAAAAGTGTGACCAGCAGGTCAAGGGAGGTTCTCCTCCCCCTCTACTCCGCCCTGGTGAGGCCGCATCTGGAGTGCTGCGTCCAGTTCTGGGCTCCCCAGTTGAAGAAGGACAAGGAATTACTGGAGGGAGTCCAGTGGCGGGCTAAGAAAACGATTAGGGGCCTAGAGCATCTCTCTTACGAAGAGAGACTGAGAGAGCTGGGTCTGTTCAGCCTGGAAAAGAGAAGCTGAGAGGGGATCTCATTAATGTTTATAAATATCTGAAGGGTGGGTGTCAAGAGGATGGGACCAGACTTCTTTCAGTGTTGCTGAACGACAGGATGAGGGGCAATGGGCCCAGACTGAAGCACAGGAGGTTCCACCTGAATATGAGGAGAAACTTCTTTACTCTGAGGGTGCCAGAGCACTGGAACAGGCTGCCCAGAGAGGTTGTGGAGTCTCCTTCTCTGGAGACATTCAAAACCCGCCTGGACACATTCCTGTGCGATCTGCTCTGGGTGAACCTGCTTTAGCAGGTGGGTTGGACTAGATGATCTCCAGAGGTCCCTTCCAACCCCAACCATTCTGTGATTCTGTATTTACAAATCTGACTGCAGAGTTTTGTCTGACTGCTCTGCAAAGTTTGCACTGTATTCACAGGCAAGAGAGCAAGCATGTGGAAAACAAGATGGAAAAGTTTCAACATTAACCAAAACCTGTCAGGATATTTTTTAATTTTTAAAAATATATATTTCTTATAGACCTTACAAAACATTTCCTTGCATTAGAATTTTAGCTGCTTTCGTTATTGGTAAATATACACAGCCTCCCTGCCATTCTTTCTGATATCCATACAGGACCTGTAACATGACCTATCCCTAAAACAAAGGATATTCAACGAAAAATTCTTAGTACTCTATTTTTAAAGGTTACACACAAAATATGGGTACCATCACTGTTGTTCATATGTGAATATTCAGTTCTTAATGTAACACAGAGAGTATACTACATGGGGAGGACCATAGTGAGCAAAACCTCTTAGAAACAATTTGTTGGACTACTCAGATGTGCAGGTTAATGAACACCAGCAATAACAGAAAGGAGGCTCACCCCAAGCTACACGAGCAGTACAAAGGCAACAGACCCATTACGTATGCTTAACTGGATCCCACATCATGTGGACAGTGAATCCCACCCCTCTGTGTTGCAGTAGCCTGACCGCACATAGTCACTCTTTGCACAAACCAGGAGTACCTGTCTACAATATTCAGATCTTCAGCATCAGTTGCTGAAGAGTCAGGTGTTGCTGAGCTGTTGCTGGCCGTCCAAAAATCTAATTGATCACTGTGCAAAGCAATGAGGCGGTAGATTATCGCTGAAAGCCATAGCACTTTGCCCAATTCTTTACAGTTTGCTTGTCTAGAGAAGCTTTCAGACTTACCATGTTCACTGAGTCAGCTACAATACAGAAGAGTATCCCTGTAAGCAACACGTGCAGGTCTCATGGCATCATTCCCATACCAGTGAGTAAAAGTTTCCGCACATTTAGATGACAGACAATTCTTACTTCTGGTGATCTAAAATACATCTACAATATTTGAGGTCTTCTCCCTTTATTCATGGGTAACCACATAAGTGTCATTGTTTTCTCAGTGTTTAAATACACAGAGCTGAATGAAAGAAGTATTCACAGAAAACATTCAGTTTGGGTACTGTCATCTATTTCAAACATCAAAAAAATACAAACCTAACAAAAATCATTAAAAGACAAGTATGAAGTGCCTTTATGAGTACAAAGAATCTATAAAGCTGTCACTAGGTGGGTCCATAGCAATGGATTACACTTGGAGAGATGTTATAAGCAAAACATTAACGCTTAAAAGAGATGCAATACAGACCAAAAGAGAGTCTGGAAATGAGAAAACAAAGTGGGAGAGATTCTTTCCTCCAGCTGCACAGCCCTCAGGCCTCAAAAGCCAAGGGCTCAGGGGCTGTATGATGCACTGGCTGCCCACCCTTGTAGATGCTTTTGTAAGGAAGAGTACAATTTGAATTATAACAGAAGTTATTCATGTTCTCTGGTAAACGTGACCACATGCTGACATAAAAGCCGTATTTCTCCTTCTGTAGGAGTAAGGTTCAGGATGAAGGAAGGTATTTTTACAGACCCAAATCTCTGCACTTTCTAAGTAACTAAAGGAATAATATTCGTAATTCACCCTTCTAAGCATTTCTTTGGGGCAGAGAGTGGAAAGGAAAGTGTCGTTTCTTAAATTACTTTCTTCTTGAACTGTCATAAGAGTAGGGTGTGGGTTCCAGGTAGAAAACCCATTATTTTCAGTCTGGTCACATTTATTTAGATCTGGCCATACTTCAGCCAAGTAGGAAACTGCCTCAGTGTGGCCACCATGGCAGCAAGGAAGGAATAACAGTTATTTTCTCATTTTTGCTTAGCAGAAGCTCCTATCAGAATACAAAGATGATGGAAAACGTGGGTGGATTATTTGGTTCCAGCTGGCTCCACATCACACAGTAAGGAAATGCCACGATCTTTGACAGGTTCATATTAGCAAAAATCAAGCAAAAGATTATGGGAAAGCTTCCCATTCCATTATCAAATAATTTGGGGGAGGGAGAAGGATGGGAGGCTAGCAGTTTTTCTTTCTGAGCTCTCAGGAACTGTCTATTTTTATGACCCTTTTAGCGTTGAAAGCATTGTCTGAAACAAAGACTAATCTCAAAGGATGTGAAAGCAAACCTATCGTTAGATTATTCAGAAAACTTAAAGCAGGAACAAATGAACCATTTTCATCTGGCAGAGCTGCTATGCAGCAGGTCTAACCTACAGACTAGAGATAGGTGTCAGGGCCTGGGGGGCACCGATAGCCCTGACTGCCCCTGCCCACCCCCCTGGTGCCCCCCACTGCCCTGTTCTTGTCTGGGGTGGTGGGACAGGTCCTGGCTCTCAGGCCCTGCCCGGGTGGCCTGGGGGAGCCCCCACAGCTCCTGGTCCCCAGGGAGCTGCCAGCCCCTGTTGGCAGCCTGGTGACAGGCCCTACAATGTCACCCACTCGTGACACCCACAACAACCTAATGCCAGTAACAAAACCTACCCCAAACCTCTAGTACCTAAACCAAGTAAAAATTGGTATCACAAGCATCTTCCCTATGGAGACGAGTGGGAACACGCTGTTCCTACATGAACGCACTGCTCCCAGTGACACACAAAAGTTTATACAGTGTATAGAATTAGGTGCCTTACATGCTACGCAGAGACTGATTCGCGGCAGTCAATAAGGAAGTAGTAGGGACAAGATTTAAATAATATCCCCCACTGGTGTTTGAATTCACTGCTACCACGGAACAGCTCCTTTCCCTTGAGACCCACAATCTGACAGTATCTTCCACCTTTGGATCTCACCAGGCCATTGCCTTCAGGAGAGGAGAAGGGACCACCCAGTTCCTCTGAACAGCACCAGAAGATGAAGAAGGGAGGGCAATGCCCACAGCTCTCGCGCTTTGATGGGAAGGTTAAGTAGCACCATGATGACGATCCGCTAGCATGGCTGGCAAGGTAGCCAACCAAGGTGATGGTTCTCCGGCTTCCAGACCATCTTCCATGGCCTCTTCCTCCATTCTACATTAAATGGCCATGGATGAAGTATTAAAATTGTTTCATAACCTAACTCATTAAGCTAGGAGAGAAACATCTTTCTGCAGCCAAATTAGTCTTTTATACTTTCTGGCCAGTTTGAATAATTTCATTAAGAACATTGCAGATCTTAGCCAATCCCAGATTCTCCAGTTCTGGTGGCTGGGCCACTCACCTCAAAAGTGGGAAACACACATCTGACCCTACTTTGGCGAGAGGAGACACAGAGCAGCATTTAATTTGCAGATCTGAAGACATCTCTGAGGTGCTACACCATTCATTTCTGTCAGGACAGCAGCACTTCTGAGTCCACTTTAAGTGAAGGATCTCAAGCAATTGGGAATTTTCAGCGTAATCAGGGTAGACAGAAGCTCAGAAGAGGTTCTTGGATCACAAGACTTCATTTAAGCACTTCGGCTCTGTCACTGTTCACTTTAAACACTTGCAGATACGAGCCTAAGTGAAGCTCCAATTAAAGAGAACAAGATATTCCCTATATAAAGAAAATGAATGTGGTTGGAATAAAACTCCCAGACAGGAAACAGACTGGAAATACATGCAGACTTAAGAGCATGTACCTTGGTATTTAGCAGTCCCTTGGAATTAGTACCTTTGTTTCCTAAAAACACACTTTTTACAACTTTAATATCTGCTCAAAGCCATACAGATGTTCAAGGTGTGGCAACAGTCAATTTTTGTCAAGCATTTCTGTCAAACCACACTAGGATATATGCAGAACTCGTCACATGGTTCTTTCAGTACAACACACTCAGCCAAGACAACATAAGACAGCAGCACTATGGTATGAGCTAAGTACTATTATATCATCAGGACACCCAAATGAACACTCTAAAGACACTCGGTAATTTCTGAGCAATTTCAACTACAAAATTAACCCTTTTTTATTTCAACATGCACCGCCAAAAAATACATATCATGTAATCTCTACATACAGAAAATGGAACTGAGGTAAAGATGAGCAGCCTAATAGCTCGAACAGGTGACTGTAGGGTAGGAATTCCGCAATTCATAATGCCCGTGCTGATCCAGCTTCTTTCAGACTGTCAAGGTCTTGTCAACTCTGGCACGAAGTATCTCAGCTCTGAAAAAAGCATCTGTTTTGTGGGCTTCCAAGAGAATCACTTAATGGGTTTTGGGTTTGTTTTTTTTTTGTACAGTGCTTTCAAAATATAGACTACTGCATAAGTGCACACAATAGCTAAAAGAACTGACAATGGATCTGGAATTTTCCTTTGGCGATACGATTATCTCAACAGCCACAATTTCTCTTATCAAGAGACTATTTTCTCTGAATCACTGCTAGTATGTTATTAACTTCTCTAATACATGGCAAGGATTTGTGCAAACCAAGACAAAAGTTCAGAAGAGAGGTGGATCTCACCGGGGCTATATTCTGCGGCTTCCTCAGGAGTCGTTTCATCAATCATCCGTTACTAAAAAGGCAGAGATGGTGCGAGAGAATGGAATACTACTTATTGGATGACCTGGAAGTATCATGAACATTCATTTGAGGAAAACTCAGCATTTCCTCCTACTTAGTTTGCATTCTTTTGGATTTATGGCTGTTCTGAAGAGATGAGGCTAACAGTGGTGGACATCATAGCTGACATGCTGTTTGGTGTGGTATTTGGATTTTGGTCAATGGAGGATTTTGCTTCACATGAACATCAAACATCCATGATCTTGAGCAATGCTGATAAACCAGAAAAACCTGTGTTGCAAATCTGATATATTTCATGTCAACAATGCTGAAAAAAATAGGCCTCTTACCTCATTTTGTGTACTATGTTCTTCCAATTAAGCCTGAAAAGAGAAAAGCAGGGAAGAAGGCAAAAAGACCAACAAAACTCAGAACTTTAAGTTCTTCAAAAAGGTTCTGTTCAAACAGCAGATCAAAGTATAGTCTGGTTCTTATTTTATCCTAAGTTGGCTTAGCCATCCACCATAAGGACTTCTTTAATTCCTGTAAAACAACTGTGTGTTCAGGAGAGTATCTATTCTGAAAATGTTTCTATTCATAAAAACGGTCTTACTGAGTTCTAGCTCTCCAGTATGTTTGCAACTAAATGTGAGATATACTGGCTGACAGATAAAAGATGTCTTTTTCAAGCACCAGTCCTGAACACTCAGTAAGGGATCATAAAAATCAATCTGGTTACCTAGTGGCTCATCCAGCAACAATAGGAATAGATAATTCGTTCACTGTCAACATGTGGACATCTCCATTGCCTTCGCTGCCTTCAGTGGGGCTGTGCAGTTTAGGTGGCCTTGTGGAGGAGCCACATTCAGACGCCTGCTCCTGATGCACGCAACAAAGGAGGTTTCATACCACTATTCTCTGAGGCTGCTGCTCGTACAGTGTGGAACAGAGGTCGGCAACCTTCCAACATTGATGTGCCAGATTGTAATTTTCTTTCCCAAATTAGAATTTAAGAATGCTGGCGGGAACTTCGCAGGATCAAACAGACGCTGCCTCTCAAAGAGGCAACACGCTGCCAATCAGCTGATTGGCAGTATCTTGCCTCTGTGTGAGGCAGGGACTCGGGGCTCCCAGGGAATTCGGATCTCAGTAGGAGCCAGTGCCTCTCAGAGATACTTCCTGCACTGGCCTTCCTGTGTGCCACTCTAAATTTGCCCTATGGTATTGATGCCATAAGCGGCCAGTTCCTAACTTCTACCCTAAAAACGCATCCAGGATTCGAAGCCATAGCCCAGCTTCGGCACCGATTCTAGCACAGAGGCAAAGGACCAAACGGAAATAGCATTTAACACTCCCTGAAGCTTGCAAAGTCATGGGAAAGAATACAAACTTCCTCAGTGGTGCAAGTTTATTTTTAACTCCGAGTTTCTGTCCTGGGGTACATGGGCGATTCCAGTGCCCAAACACACGCTTTAGAGAAAAATGCACTTTGAATAATTTTATGTGTCCTTGCACTAGCTTCAAATTCACACATCTCTTTCACTTTCAGGATCTCCCAAACATTTTTAACTAGTCAGAGAGTAAATATACACAAATGCAACGCACTGGTTAGAGTAGAATAGATAACTGCAAGCAAATCTGCACATTTTAAAATGAAAAATACTTGAGAAAACAAACAGTAATTTTCTGAGGTTTTTTGGCAATGTAGTTACCTGAGCTTAACTGAGACACAAAGACTATAATCTCTACTTTTTCTTCCAAAAACTGGAAAAGAGGGCAAGAGCCTTCCCACTTCTTTCAGTTCGAGTGAGTTGCTGTCATGTTTTGCAGCCACGCAAACTGTGTGCATAACCAGCGGCACTGCCATCAGCCACAAGGAAGGGATACGAGCGTGGAACGATGCTCTCCTCAATTCTACACTTTTCAGCCAAACTGAGTAGTGGTGCAATCGATAGAGCTGCCACTGTGCTCTCTTTAGGGCATTTAAGAGCAGCGCTGGCTGCTTCCCATCTTCCTACTTGCTTTTCCGTGCAGGCTGTAGTTCACGATCTTCCTCTGGGAACCGCGGTGGCTTCAACTTCTGTGCCACTGGCAGCACTTCACTGGCTTTTGTTCAGTAAATAGCCTAATTCTGCTGAGTTGGGAGCAGCTGAGACTGTTTGTGATATATTGTCCTAGCATGAAGCACACTGTCACCTGGCAGGATGATTGACTAGAGTCTGAAGCTTGGCAGAATAGCGTTTTGCAGTTAGTTTGGCATTTCTTTATTAAGTTCAGGTTAGATTCACTTAAGGAATGCACTTGCCAGCTATGCCATGTTTTTGACTTTATATCCATCATGATGACTAATGGTCTATTTACAAAGATATTCATAACGAAATTCTTACCTTCTTTTCCCAGCCTAACATAAAACACACCTATCACTGTATTCTATTGAAGCAAGCCAAATTCCATTAGAAACGTTTTCAGCCATCAGCATAGGATCTTTCCATAATCTACACAAGTCCAAAACCTTCTAAACATGAGTGCATATTTTCAGGAATTTACATGGTTCAAAAATGACACATATTATACAAAAATAGTCTTCACATTTTTGCTTTTCCCCCTCTTCTCTTTGCCTCTACATTCCTCTAATTCAGTGAGCCATCTAAGAATATAAGAAATTTTGACCATCTGCTTCTATGCCTATGCAATGATCAGGACAGAACTATTATAACGGTAATGCTTGGGAACCTCAGCCATCAGTGGATGGTGGTTGCTACATAAACACAGAGAAAATAATAGTTCCTTCCCCAGGCATTTTGCAATTTATGAAACAGAGGCAGAAGTTAGATTGGAGTGATATGGAAGCAATGAAATACTTCTGCTCAAGATTATTTTGCACTGATCTCACAGAAGCCCATCAAGCTTTTCTAGATATTAAGACAAACTATCATCCAGCCACAGTTTCAACAACTTCATACACCACACTGTCAAGCTTTGCAGACTACCACTGTTTTGTGGTTTATTGCTTAGGAATGGCTCAACTGTACCATGTCACCTTCTGCAGTAATGGACTTCCATCCAGGGCTGTCACTGCTACTTTGAAAGCTGAGAGTACAGACTGAAAGACACAGCTGTGCTATGAAGCAGTTATGAAGTAAAGAAGTTATTAATCCCTACAAGCATATAAATCACCATGGCCAAATGCAGTACGGTTTCTCTAGTATATTTTACTCCCCCTCTGAAATACGAATTCCTCTTGCTCAACCGCCCTTATGATATCCATAGATTTTTTTTTCTTAAGTACCTAGTGCCAGATTCTCAAAAATGCCTTAAAATGTAACTAGGAAATCACTCCATAGTATTCGAAACTACAGAAGTAGTGCTTAAGCACCTTTGAAAATCCCGGCTGACATTTTGACGAACCTCCTAGTGTCTAAACATCTAACGCACTAACCCATCATGCTAAAAAATTTCCTCAAAGCTTCCTCTGCTTCCCATACACAGCTCAGTGCTCTGTGACAATAATAAACCCTTTCTTCCTGGGTTAAATCTGGTAGCAGCCAAGTTTTCCCTTTAAGTATTTAATTAATCTTACTGCCAAAGTATTCTTCTTGAAACCTTGATAAAGAGCCACTTAGCACTCAGAATTAAAATTTATGGGAAAGAAAGCTTGGATGGGATTTGTCTCACCTAACACTACAAATCTTCAGCATAGCTGTTAATATCTGAGCTAGGCTCGATTCGCAGTTAGTAGAGACAAGTAGGGTCTCACAGGAGAGAATTAATTTGACCCATTCTAAATAACTACTAAAGGATTTGGTGAGTAGCATCTCAGAATTGTCTCTGTCTCTGCTTTGACCAGAAAGGAAGAAGATAACTAACTTCGGCATAGCATCTGCCTTGAAGCCGTCTGAACTCAGGTGAGATGAATTGCACCACTGTGTCTGGAGGTTAAAACAGGATATTGACAGTCCAGCTTTATGAATTCCTTCCTTTTTGTCATTGACTCCAAACATAACCACCAGCAAATCATTCAACTTCTCAATGTTCAGTTTATATATCTATAAAAAAGGTGTATTATAGTGCTACTACATTCTAGATATGCTGCAGAGTCATAGCAAGGCAAAACTAGCTCTTGAAGGTGTGTTGAGAACCTCAGAGGGAGTATATTAAATATGTGCAAACCATATTTAAGAGACTACTAAAGAAGAGGGAAAAAAACCTGACAAGACTTGGAGCAAGGAATAAAAGAGATTAAATTCCACTTGCTGCACATAAACGTTGTGAATAGTCTATCTTACAAATGTTTAGCATGTTGCACATGCTCAAGAGATCTAATATTTCAAAGTGGATTTTCTCCACACCATGAGGAGAAGCAAAGAACTTGGTGAAATTGTCATCTGGAGTTACAGACCGTATGCAAGCCAGGAGAGTTTATTGTGCTGCTAAGCCTTGCAACAGTGTAAACGAAGCTCCTGTTGCAGGGTGCTAATCTTCTCAGAATTCTTATTAAAAATGAATGATTGCGTGTATTTCCAAACAGCCAGGGCGCCAGTTTTTTATTTACTAAGCCCGTGAGCATTGCTCCCAGTGCATTTTTGCAAGCTTTTTATAAAAATAGAAGGGAAAAAAAAAAAAAAAGGGGGGTTGAGATGGCTATTTGCATGGATTTTTTTCCCCTCCCCCCTTTTCCCACCTTAGAAAGTCCAAAGGAGACATCTGTTTAAGTTGCTAGCCAGGACAACACAGAAAATTTTGTTTCTGGACTTGGCACTCACCCAGTCTGTGTCTGGAAGCAAACGGTTAATGCTCCCCACACAGCCAGAGGTGCTGTAAAGGAGGGGGGAACTGAGCACCCAAGGTGATTATAGCTGAAAACATGACTCTAATGTAGGGAAATAATTCATATTTAAATAATTGATTATTATCTACAAAGTTATCATTATAATCATGTTTATAATGAATGCATGTTTTACCAATTTGAAATAACTAAGTATTCTAATCTTAGCAAGCTTAAAGAAAGTCTGTTAATGAGATAAGGATATTCTCCTTTCTATGTATGTAATACAAATGTATTAACTGTTCTTTCTTTTTTTTAGTTCAGAAAAGATACTTGCAAATGGATTACTCTGGGATGCATTCTTGCAAATTCATCAGTGTGAGTGCAGGTAGTATCAGGATGGAACATGGTTGGGAAAAAAATCTAGATAGCTGTAGATTTTAAATTGTCCCTGCTATTTCAAATTGATATGGCCTTTCCCTTCAGTTCATTGTGCCATTCCTTCAGTTCAATGGCCTTTCCGTTCACTTCAGTGATGTCTTCACTTCCGTATTTCACTAGTGGCTGAGCCAAATCCTGACTATCTGTGCAGCACTGTCAACATAAGGCTGTGGAATAGAGAGCATCCTTATTTTAGCGGGAACTGATGATCCTCGTAAAAGAGCCTATCCTTTCAGTTCCCTCAGTGGTATTTACTTTTCATTCTTCCCAGGCGGAGTACAACCTTTCATTTCAAATGAAATCTGCACTATAAATACCAACACTGTAGCCACTTAGAAACCCACGCTCATACTGTGTTAGGTGTTAACTTCCACCAAAATCAATGGAATTTAGGAATTTAAATCTCTTTAAGGATTGGGGATTTAGCCTAATATAATGAATTCTAAAGGTATTATACTTTGAAACCGACTGGCAAATGCAGGCACCAGACAATATTCCTGCTTACTTTACAAACAGGGCCTCCTATATTCTACATTTTACCTAGGGCTGATGGTGTTGGCAACATCATCTATACACTTACGGTGAAACAGCTTGACAAGTGGCAGGCAGACACCTTCCCCACGTGCAAACCTCACAGTTGTGGTCAACAGATGGATTCAAGTTCATCATTTTTGTCTTGGAAAGGTGGAAGACTAGCCATTTTCCTGGATACGTATTCAGGACTTTTTCATCTGCTTCCCTAGTAGCTTACATCAGTGCTTGGAAATGTTGCCCTTCGGGTCACGATAACAAAGGACACCAGTTCTTCCCATTTCAGATCAAATGGAGCATTGTGATACAGAGATCATCGTCTAGGTTATTATGTGTCCAGTGAAATGGACTATGACGGATTTTCTGTTGTGTAATTTGAGGAATTCAATTTTATGAATGTATAGAATTTTGAAGCATTTAAAAATAACCTAAAAATACAATTTTCCCCACTTTTGCAAGAAACACACAAGTTAAAATGCCATGGTTTTGTTACTTGGCAAAACACTGATTAGCAGTAGTATGCTGATCCTTCAGGAAAAGAAAAGTCGTCTTGTTACAATACTGCCATTGCTGAGAGACAAGTTCACCTGACAATCATAAATCAGCACTTGATGTTCCAGTTAACACCACTGAGCATCATTTTTTTAGGGGTATGTAAACTGAAACAGTGCTTTTACTTTTCCTAATCGGATTGCCGCTCATTTGGGTACTTTAGCTCAAGGCAGGAATCTGGACTAAACTTATATTTGTCAAAATACCAGGAGTTAAGCTCTGACTGTAGGTTACACATTGCATGTGTAACTACATGTGCGTGTGCAAGAGAAATGGAAAAGCAATGGGAAGGCGGGGAGCAGAGCCATGTATTGCAGTATTGCAGCCGTTTTGCCTCTCCTCGTGTCCTCCCTCCCCTATTTTACGAGCTCCTGAAAAGGAGGAGCCCGGGAACAGGCCATCTCAAGTAGCAGTGCTGCTATGGAGTCCAGAAACACCAGGAAACAAAACAAAACAGAAGCCCTGGGATCTAATAAACAACATGCCGTCCCCGTGGACTTCTACTCACTTAGAATGATTATTTTAACGGTATCCAAAAGGCCAGTGTATAGACTGATACGGGCTACAGTAGCAGGGATTCAGCCTTTGGCTCCACAGTGAGCACATGGAGAAGCGATACCCTTCAGCAGGGGCTGTGGAGACAAAGAGAAGACACGCGACTAGACCTGTCTCAGGCTCAGAACCAACCCTTATTCCAGCTTGGTAGGGAAGTCAGCTACCCACCCTGTGCTTTCCTTCAGGTCATAACAATAAACTTCTCCTACCGTTTAGTTCTTACACAGCACGAAATAGTTGCTCACGTGAAGAGCAGTATAATATCAGTGTCTGGCAGTCTCAGCCCAAATGCATCTCAGTGGTTGTTAATCGGAAGCTTGTCATCCCAGCCCTTTTCCTAAATAGTAATGCCCCCCTTCAAATACTCTTAAAATTGTCTTTGAAACCGAGTTCACATTCCTGCCATTCTTAGTTCAGAAGATCTATCCAATTTCAGCCTTTTCATGTTTATTAATTAAAAGGTGACCGAAAATGACATTATCAAAGCCTGCATTAAATTGCTCTCTTTGTTTTACAATGGTTAGAGGTCCCCAAATGGAATTGAAAAGGCCACATGTATTACAATTATTATTTTTTTTAAGCAGACACCACTTTGTCATCATATACTAGATTCAAAGCCACAGGCCACAGTCACACACACAAAAGAATAGCTGGCTTTTTTCTCTTTCAAATTATTGATATGTAAGAGAGAGGACAGAGTAATTGTTTAATCACTGGCACATTGCTTTAAATCTAATTCTCAGCACACACAGAGAAAACACAAATGGATGGAAAGGGCACTGAGGCATTTGAGTTGATTGATAGCAGGTCAGTGGCCAATGCACAATAGTTTAGATATAAAACATAGCAAATTAAGAGCATTACATTCCAAAAGCATTATATGAAGCTGATCTCAACCAGAGAGATGGTTAATACTATTAAAAGGTGGAAATACTAGCCAATGTGCTCATCCAGCTGATGTGTGCAGTACTATATGTATAATGGATTGCACTGGAAAAGAAAAGGTAGGAAACTGAGGATGGAGTATATTTTTGCTGCTCTTTAGAGCACTCACTTTGAAGCAATATTTGCTTATTTGAATAAATCTTATGCTCCAGAAGCTGACCCTTTCAATTAAAAAAATGATAGTGTTACTCGTGAAAAGCAGTCCCGATGGCCTCAAAAAGTACAGGCAAGCCATCCAGCTTTCGAGCTAAATTCATGTACATCCTAATAGCACAGGGTAAGCCCATCTACACAGCAGGTAACTTTTTACATAGGTAATATTTTGTACCTGTTTGACGCGCACAGTGCTCTACTAATCTGGCCGATCCACTTGGTCTCAGTGGAAAGGCGGGAAGAAAGTTTCTGTGGTTATTACACTCTCTGAGGTTTTCTGACCACTTCACATAATCGGTTCTGAGAAGTTTTAAAATGCCTTTCTTTGCTGTTCCTGTGATATGCATCAGATTTTTAACATATGTATTTCATGTCAGCAGATCACAGGGGACCATACAGGTGAACAGACTATGGAGCACAGTAAAGTTTAGAACAACATGCAGCAGACTAGTAGCAGCCCTCCTGGAGGTTTATGTGAGCAAAAAGTCCCTGGTTTTCTGATCACCCCTTGTGGATTTCAATGTCAGAGTAGCACCAAAGAGCAATTATAAAGTTTTTAAAATGTACTATTAGGCTCTGGTTTGAATAGGTACTAGAGAGGAAAGTCGTTGTCAACAGCTGGAGACTTAGCAACTGACAGAAGAACCTACAGAGCTCTGGAAAGCCTCTGCAAGTGCAGCTGGAATCGGGATTGCTCAAAGAGCTGTTCAAGCTAACTGTGGGAATTTAGGGGATAAATTTTTTACATCTTCTTTTATGATGTAAGGTGTTATTGCTCAGGGCTACAGTCCCGGCTACTTTTTATATCCAGATGAAACTCTGTGGGCTGCCAGGACTCGAGCACTGCTTCAGTACTCGGACATGACGACTCATGTTTCAAGGGAGCTACAGCTTTCACGCATGTATGAAAAGTGAGTTTAAAAGTTGCTTCAAATTAAAGTTCCTGTGAATCGGTTCACTTAGATGGAACTCATTTGGCTACTTACCAGAAGTGTACCAGAATCTGCCCTTTGATTCCCAGGCAGAAAAGATCAGGTAGCTCACTGCCTCATCAAGTGATTCCTTACGACCTAATTGTATATTTAGATGTTAAGTGTTGCCTTTGGATTTGCCTGTAAGGACACAATTTGACCCTTTCCTTTTTTATCCAGCTGAAATGAAATTATGCCTAAGTAACACATCAAAAGAGGTTGGAAATTGCAGGTGGCACCACTTAAGGATTAGTATTATCTACTGATATTACATTAATCAGATATTCCTCTTGTTCAAATTATTCAAATATTTTTTCAGGGCAGAGAAAAGAAACACAACTTGTACTGGAAATTAAGATGTGACCCAGCCTTCAGCTGCAGCTTTTGCTCTTTTCTTGACACTACCTAGCACAAATGACAGAACTGGGAGAAAGCCCAGCTAAGAATACTCCTAGACCAGAGAAATGTACCCAAGCAATATATCACTCTTTGGTTACTAAGTCTGAGAAGTGATTTCAATAGGACTCTTATTTGTTTGCAACATTCAATTATATTCAGGATTGAGACTGATAATCCCGATTTTGTCCAAGAAACTGAACAGGCCAAGGAACAAATCATATGGAGAACTACCAATTTGACAGTAGTAGAAGTACTTCATAAAACAGGGCATTTCTGTAATACAATGTGGCTGAACTTTGCTGCTGACTGTGGTATAGCAGCTCTGTGAACGAACAGAGAATTTCAGTCCCTAGAGCTCAACTCATTAGCACAAGCATTAACGTTATTTTTTTGAAACAGAGGAAGAATGGGACTATTTCACAGGTATTTCTGGCGCCACATACATGTACAATATAATAGAACATACTACATTCATATATTTCAGTTGGAGACATCTGGCTATTAATGGTGAACATTTACAATTAAAAATACATTGCCCTCACCGAAAAAGTTCTGGAGGCTGTTTTCATGATGCCCAGAAGTTTAATAGCCTCAGAAAATTATCACAGATCAATAACATGTTATCTTCTGTGATGGTTAACCATTATTTTATAAAAATAAAGCTTTTCTTAAGAGCACCAGGCCTGGGCTACAAGTTGCAGGCTTTACTCCCTAGATGCACTGTTTCTCTTTTCAACCAAAACTGCACAGAAAGTAAATACTGTCAAATCAGACAGTGTTGCAAACAGCCATCATGACAACTTCATCTTAGTATGTCAACATACCAAGCGTTTCTCCTAGATACCTCGATGGGCCAGATTCAGTGACCCCAGAGCCAGAATAACTTTCAGTGGCAGAAGCAGCTCTTCCTGCTGGCTAGACAAGAACAACAACAAAAAAGCCATTTCTTAGAGAAAATAAGGAACACTGAAAGAACGAGTGAAAGAGCAAGAAGAATGGACATGTAGAGGGGGATGCTGGAAGGAGGCAAAATGGAAATGTAGAAAGAAAGAGGGTTAAAGAAAACCACAGGATGTGCAGATAACAAGGGATGATAGGACAAGTATTTGAGCTGAGAGTGACTGAGCTTATACGCAAAGCCCTGACATTTTCAATCAGTCTCTTCTTTTATTCAGACTTGTAAATACACGCAGCTCGCTTTGCCATTCTGCTGCCTGGCAGGACTGACTCTTCCCGAAGAGATGCCCCCACGCTACTTCCAGAGGCACTGAGGCCACCGAAGATCTTCTTTTGCTGCAGATCTAACCCTCTTTGAGCAGTTTCCTTTCATATCTGGCCTGGCAGGGTTTGTCTTTTTTGTTACACTATTAGATTCCTGCAGCTGCTCTGTAGTAACATGCTGGCCGCTACAGGCCATAGGTGGTATGGAGGAAGGAGGGGGACACACCAGAAAGGAGTCAAGTAAAGCCACTACCTTTTCCAGGTGCACATTTAGAGATACAAGGCTAGGTAACTGCCTTAATTTCTAGACAAGAAAGCCCCCAGCAGCCGAATCTTGCCAATAAAAACTACTGCAATTTTTCTTTTTTTACGTGTTACAGATATGGAAAATCCTGAAGGATCAGAAAGCATTTTTAGTTTTTTGTTTATTAGATCCAAGGAGACAAGCTGTTATGTTATCACCCTGCATAGATGCTCCTACTTTGATGGACAAAATGTCTAGAACAATTGGACCACAAAGTGACATAAATCCCAACAGAACAAAAATATATCCATTACCTACAGTATGTCCAGAATCAGTCTCTGTGAGGGATGATTATGGTATTGACCTGAGATCTGTCAGTACATTTTCCTCTGAGAAGTCCCTAGTGCTTGTAGACAGAGCCCCTGTGGGGGTTATCTTTCATGTACACCAATATGAACTGAATACTAAAAACTTGCCTTGTGTGTGTTCTTTTCTTAGCCAGACTATAACAATTAATGTCTATTGAATTATTAGCTGGATACAAGCTGGGCTTAAAGGAAATTAATATATATGGTACAAAGAATCTACATCGCCTCAGTGACTGAGATGCTAAGTAAGTCGCTCCACAAGATAAGCCTTCTCACCTCAGTGCTTGGTCTACCTGGACAAACTCCAGTCGATATCTGAATAAATTGGGTAATCAGGATGGCAGCAGAAAGGCATCAAAAGCTGAACAGGGGATAATCAACAACAGAAACTCCTTGTTGCCTAATACATTGTAACTTCTAATTATTAGAAAGACCCTTGTATTCATCTGGAATTAATACAATCATTTTTTTCAGACAGTCATTTTGGTCTCTGGGGAAAACAGAAAAGAGTTATTGTATCTCCTTCGACAAAGGAAGATACATCTAGTCCGAGTGCAATAATTGCAAGTGGACTAACCACACAGAATTGCCTTCAAAGATCACATCACCCCCCAGACTCAAATAACCCAACCAAGCCAAAGCATTAATTCATGTACAAAAGCAGGGTTCTGCTGGAGGACAGAAAAACCTACAGAACACAAACCTTGTCACGTAACCCAGCGTCATGTAGATGGAAGAATCACCCTCCTCATTCCTCTGGACACTAACCAAAATAAAGTTGGGAATTTTAGTACACTGCTGACTAATAGGATTAAAACGGGGGACGTGAAATTTGAGAATGTCTCCCGACACTTAAGGCTGTCTTGGCAATCTGGCATCACACAGGAGCAAAACCATGATATGAGAAGCAATGTAACAAGCTGAACACCATAGCCCAGGGCCTCCATGCAATCAGAATATCTCTATCATCCTGTTGTTTTCTCATACACCCCGGAAAACTGAGATCCGCTAAACAGTCTACAACAAAGTATTCAAAAGAAATACACGTGCAGCTCCCTCCAGTCTTTAAAGAGTCTGAATGCCAGGTCTCCTAGAAAATAAAATGGAAATTCAAAGTGAGTTTCTCTGCTTCTGACACACATTATTGCTGAGGCAGCTGATACTTCGCCCCAAAAAAACCATACGACGAAATCTTTCTCTGGCCGGGATCCTCAAGTGCTCATATCACATCGCTTGAGAGGCAAAGAGAGGAGAAGCTCACAGACGGGAGGTGGCAAAGTTCCCTGAGGAATCCCGGCAGTCTATCCCGTGTCAGTACAGGGTTGAACATGTGTTATAAACCTGAAGACACCTGGTAATGCCAGATTTAGATTGCGTTCAGACCTTGTGATAGCATGCAGTTGTGGCTGATCTCATGACACAGTTCAGGCTTGGAAGCCACACCTCCATTTTTCAAGAATCAGTGGCTACCCAGCCTTATTCTGTGCAGAAACATAGCATTTGGGGGACAAAAAGTTCCTTTGTATTTGCATTTTTAGAACACTTTAAGTCTGCCACAAAAGGTTTTTAAATTAAAACACTTGCCATACAGACTAGACCTGTTCATAATCAGCATAAACTTGTATAACTGCCTTCAATGCTTATACACTGACAAAGCGGATTTTTACCCAGCATTCTGCAGCCATTCCAAGTTTTAGCATCATAACAGCTTACAGGATGGGACATGGATTGCACATCACAGTGTCTGATGCATTAAAAAGGTTTTTTTTTCTCAGTCCTTTTGCAGTACATCTGCAGGAGACTACTTTCAAGCTGGGACTATCGCTACATCGAATTGGAATAAATACATATTTTGCATGCTTATAAACACACATACACAAAGTGCAAATATGCAGACTGTGTACTTCTCTGTAAGAACTCAAAGAACTTTTCAAGCATCAGTTGATTAACCAAATAAAAATCACAGAAAGGCGCACAAAATTTCCCATATCCGCATTACAGTGGAGTAAATTGAGGTAAAACCCCAACAATGAGTGACTCCCCAGGTCCCAGGCTGTCAGGAGTAGCAAGTGCCAGTCCTCAGCCAAAAGCTCACCCTGGCCCTGCTACAGGGCTTGGTTCTACCCCAGCGCTCTCACTGAAGATCCTACAAAGCACTTACATTTAATCAGGTAAGTACTCTGGACCTTGCAAGAGCAAGCCTCAATGAAATATTTAAGAGACATGCATACAAAACCAAAGGTAACTGACATCAGGAACAACCAGGGAGTCTAACAAATTACTTTAAAGAAAAAGAAAACTTCATAATGATATAAAGAGAAAAATCAGCTTCTGAGGGTGAATAATTAGAAAAGAAACAGTCAAGTGCTTTAAATTTAAATCTGATAGACGTGCGCTCAAAATCTGACATTTTATACAATAAACATCACTGCAGAGGATGCACGGACAGCTGAAACAATCACATGAAAATTCAGGTTGCAGTGACAAGTGCTGAGGTAACTTCAGCTACAGCAGCACAAAGGTTGCTCCTGTTTACAAAGTCCCATATAGATCTCATCAAGCTACTGTTAATTTCAAGAGTGTTTTATCACAGCTGGGAAGAATTCATACCATAGAAACCTTGGCTTTATAAAAATATTGGTTTTTGAAGCATGCTAATTATTTTATAAGTATACAATGACTGAAAATACTCTAAAGGTAAACAGAAACAAGAGTGGATTGAGGCTGTGGCTTAAAATTGAGGTGGGAGACCTTTCAGTAGAAGCATGCAAACATTTTCAGCACAGCTTTTGATGGATTAATACAGTATGTTTCCTCTTTTTTTTTCCCTTCCCTCCTCCCCCATATAGTTGCATCAAAATTTAATGAGCAAGAAAATGTAAGGAAAAGGAAAAATAGCTATGGAATCATTTAGACAACAAGGATTTAGTGTCCATAAAAAAATCCTGAACTTGTCATCGTTACTATTTATATTTCACTAGCAGTCAAAATGTAACACACACTTGACTGAGATATAGTCTCCGTCCTAAAAAAAAAAATTACTTTCTAAAGATAATGCGAACCTGTGCCTCCTTACAAGATATAAGTTTTGGGCTAGGTTTCTAGTCAACACCTACAACTATTTACTGGCCAGTTTGGCAGCCAAACAAGTGAGCTTTCTAACGGTATGCAGCCCCAGCTTTATGGCATGGTTGTTTCTGTCATGGAAATACATTAACTCAGATACGCAATGCCAATTACAAAATATTTTTCAACTGGTTTGCTCTCCTTGCTTCTCTCCCGTGCTGTTGCATGGGCAGAACCACAAGTGACAGAACGAGCTGCCCTCATGGGCAGAGGCACTCCTCATACAGACTGCCCTCTCCTTTGCCTGATGACCCAAGCCCTGCGCAAGCTTGGTCATTTTGAGAGCAAAGGAGAGAGAGAAAAAATAATTACAGAGAAGAACACCGCATCCCTTTGCTCACGTTGATTTTTCCAGGCCAGTTATTAATGACATTTGCATCGTCTGGAGCAAGGTACTATTCGGTATGCCGGAAACTCAGCAAGAATGTAACTCAGGAAAAGAAAGGTCCAAACAGAAACTCGCTCAGAAATTCTGACAAATGTGACTATAGGCATCGCCGTGCAAGTACAATGCGCAGAACAGAATCCTGATGGACCAGTCAAAATGCATATAAATACTGATAGATCAGATCTGCCCAAAGATGGCACATTTGTTGGGAGACAGATGTATCTGCTGATGCTTAAATGCACAAAAAGAGACAGAGATCACAAATTGGTCATGCAGTTTGTCTCTATCCATCCACTACTGCAGTTCCCTACTCTTCAGCAGCACCTGAAGGAAAGTGGAACCGGAGCCACTGCTCAGACATGATGATCTTCAATGTCCAAACAACAGCCAACATAAAATTTAATTCAAGCTATACTACAGGGCACGTTTTCAGCATTTTTGGGGAGTTGATGCTTGAGGATTTGGCTGCAAAACGCCCATTATTAATAGAAGTTGCATAGCTAAATCCCCACATACTATAGTGAAAATATCGCCTTACATTTCTCTCTGGTACCACTCCTGATCTGTGCTGACAGCTCTCTCATCATGAATAACATTATGTCAGGCTGCCCAATGATTCCTGAAGCTGTCAACAATGTTTAAAGTCAAGCTCTCCAAACTTTTTAAAACTTAATCATCTTCACTCTGGAAGCATAAAAGTTGAATGCAATAGAAAATGTGCAGATTCACAGCAAGTTTTATTGACTTGCTGGCCAAAGACTTCATCTAGCTGCTGAAAGATTTACATACCACAAAGCACTGTCTATAGAAAGACTGTCCTGAAAGGCCAGAATATACATGAGATGGCAGAAAGAGTTGAGAAAGTATGGAGAATAGTGCATAGTGTACCTGATTTTTACACTAAATTATCAAAGCCTTCAGTCAATTCAATGTATGCAATCAGCCTAGTTTGGGGAATTTTGTAACACCACACACAAGCAGAGCTGAGAAAGAAAAAGACTTGCAAAATCTTAATTTTCTTGCCTTTTTCTGTTTAAATCTGATTTACAATGTCACTTTTCAAAGTGTGGAAGTCCATCAGTCCCTCCCTTTCCCTTTTCTTTTTGATTTTATTACTGTTGATCAATGTGATGAAAAGTTTCAGACTGAAAGCTTGAAGAAAGAGTAACCAGTGTATGCGGGTCCACAGGGGGCACTAGTAAAGAAAACACCACTGAACAATCTTCTGAAAGGAAGCCAATCAACTTGACATTTTTAAATGGCTCAATTAAAAATAAATACATATATAAAATGTTTCAAATAGAGTGCCTGGTAAATGTTGTATATACTTTAAACGCCTATGTTTTACATTCTTTTTTGTTAGTTTTGCACTCCTCTTTTGCTGTCTAGAAGGGTGTTTTCAGCAAGAATGACATTAACTGGTACCCCAGACCTGCAAACTATTGACCTACACACAGCCAGGCACACAAGTAAGTATCAGCGAGATCAGTAAGAGAATAAAATCTCTCAAAAGTGTATGCGACAAACAGAGAGCAATGAACAGAAAAACTATTTTTTTCCTGCTCACTCAGTTAATTCATTGTACATGAATTATTGCAGGTACAACATTCTGAGACAGGAAAAAAAAAATTATTTGCAGCTAGAGGATGGCTCTGTAAACCTGCTCAAGGAGAACCACTGTGGGAGAGGACTTTACCAGAGTGCCATGAAATATCTACTGCAAAAAAACTTCAATTGACTGCTCCTTCTCTGTTATCTTTTTTTCTTTTTAAAGTCCATAGTAGTTCCATGAAAACAAGCCCCTTCTTCTGTCATCATCTATCACAGGAAATACGTGGATGTTGGTAAACAATAAGCAAGACACAAAATTCTAGCAAGCTCATAGGAAAACCCATTTAACTGCCTCAGCTGTACAGACGGTCACTCAAGATTTCAGGAGCTGACCCAAACTGAAGTGACTTTATGAGTCTTCTGAGAATCCTCCTCCTCCATTACTCACAAATCTTCCAGTGTCCGTGCTTCTCTCAAAGCTGCAGCTCCTCAAATCAAGTGATCACATTAGATTTTCATTGGGCTTCACTTTTTAAAATTTGAGATTTAGTGTTAATGCCCCGAATGCATCAGCTGAAGGTACCGAAGAAGTTCAGAAACAAAAAGGCAAAGAGAAAGGGATGCAGGCTATATTAGCTTATAATACCATGAACATCATACCAAGTTTGCATTTTGGGACTTAATATATGATTTTTGAAGAGTCTTTGCTGGCAACACTTCTATTTTATTCTACGGACTGTTGAACCAAAGCATATTATCGAAGCAGCCAATAAAATCTCTGTGCACTGTATTGAAGTCCTCTTCAAAGATCTCTAACATATGTTTCGTGAAGAAATAGAGGGTGTATCTGTCAGCTTCTCTCAAGAGCTAATAGAGAACAATTTCATTTGCAGAGGAAGGCACAGTTATTCTGCTGATTCCATATTAACCTGGGAAACCCTTTACACCAAGGATATTTCTTCAAAATCTGTTTCTACTTGTCTTTTTCACTTTTGAAGGAGCAGAAAGGGGTTGAAGTGGAATGGAGAAACAGTCTCACAGAGTGCCCACACGATAGGGCCTGTCTTAAAGAAAGCTCTAATCTGTAGGAAATTTATTCAGTCACAAGAATCTAAACATAGCTCTCTGTTCACAGAGAAAATAAAAATGACTCACAAAGGAAGAAGTCCTCTCATTTTGGCACTGGGTAACCATGGATAAAAATAAAGTAAGGAAGAAGTAAAAGTGATCAGCAACTGTTCCCTTGAACTCCTTCTGGTTGCTCCCAGTCAAGCCACTTACATGGTGTGGCCTCCAAAGGGATAAATCAAATGGCTGTCTACAGCTCACGTGTATATAGCACACTGGTCTCTTATATTGTATTTGCCACCTAAGTAACAGAAGAAGGATTTTCTCACTCTCTTTTCCTCTCCTCCTTTCTTCTGTCAGAAAAGAGATAGTTGTATTAGTGAGAGAGAGACAGGCAGAGAGGTGGTCACTCATTAGCGCCAGGTTCTCTGATAGCCACCATGCACCAATAACTTTGTCATCTCTGGGGATCCAGCCACCGTGTGCATCTTCCCTGTTTGCCAATAACTGCACTAACATTCGATCCTGTACCATGTAAATTCCCTCTGCCAAATAGATACAAGATTTCACATTGTCCTAAAACATGACAAAAATATTTTTAGATCCAGCCTATATTAGTAAGTAGAACAACAAAGGAAATAACAATTACATATTTAGAAAACCATTATTGATAGTGAAGGTGGTACAACATTGGACAGATGCCCAGAAACTGAATAAGAACTTGAACAACCTGAACTAATTTCCGAGTTGGCCCTCCTTTGAGTAAAGGGTTGGACCAGATGACTTTCAGAGGTTCATTCCAACCTAAATTCTGACTCTAACTATGGTTTAAACAGCCAAATTTCCACTGCTGGTGGCTAGTTGTGGGGTCGCTTATGTGGCAGACTGGTTGCACATTTGCAACACATCCTGTTCTCCTAGGAAAATTTTTCATTAAGTTGAAAGAGAAGGTAAAATTGTCTAAAAAAATGCTAGACCAAGAAATATGAACTATTTTATCTTGTCTCTCTGAGTTCTTCACATCTCCTCAAACTCCTATATGAAAAATCATTACCAATTCTTTACTATAGAAGAACACAGAAATAACACAGATCTTGGTCCTTGCAATGATTATTCAGAAGTTGTTTTGGTAAAGGAGTAGGTTTGCCAAGACAGAATCCATTCAGGGGCTGCTTCAAGCTCTGCTGAATGTTTATATCAACTTTTACGCAATCTGACATTCCCAAAAAGAACTGACAGTAATGGACTGGAAATGCAGGGGAACCATTACACAACACAGAAAAAAATAGTTTCAAAAGAAACAGAATTTAAGAGCTAAATTTCTTAAACTGGCTCTGATAAGAGACTGGCCTGAATAGAAAACCTTTGAGGAACTTCCAGACCAACAGCTCAAGATGACACTCTGTGTTTCTCCAAAATGCAACACGAAAGTTGTGATGTGAGGCTGCAGCAATATTCCCCTCTGGGTTTCGCTTTGTTGGATTTGACGGACCCAAGCAGACTTTACACCAATTAGCAATAAAGACAGAAAGACCTTCCAGGGAAGCATCAGAGTCGCCAGGAGTAAGGTCCTGGCACTCCTCTCTGGAAATCTGTCCCCATCCCGTGCTCCAGGCTGGTGTGAGGTGGGCAGCAGCCCACTGGTGCTACAGCTTGTGAGACTGCAGGTTGCAGTGCAGCGTATGTCACCTTCACCATCTCCAAAACACCAGCTGGCTGGGGCATTAAGAAGTCTCAACCGTAAACCAGGTCTATCTAGACCAGTATGCACTATTGCAGACCTTGGCAATGGTGCCAGGACACAAGAGGAAATAGGGTCTTTTGCAGGTCCCTTCCTTGGAATAACAGATCTTCTCCATTTTAAGGAAATCAAATGGATCTCAGTGCATATTAGAAGCACATAAATAGAAGCAGAATTCTTTGTGATGGTAACAGTGGCACAAACTTCCCAACAAATGCTCCAGTTTTCATACCGGGGCTGAAGCAGACATTGATCTTTCCTTGAAACGTTAACAATTCTCCTGGTAGATCCTGCTGTAGCTTCAGGACTCAGCAAAGCTTTTCAGGCCTGGGCCACCCTGGATTTTATTTTCTAAAAATATTATTTTTTAATTCTTGACTCCCTGTCTTCTGAGCCCAAGTGAAACTGTATCAAACTGAAATATACCCTTGTTTCTCCCTAGCAGTCACTTCAACTGACATCGCATTTTCTTTATTTTTCTCTTGCCTTAATAATTCCTAGCTGGAGACAATGCTCTTTGGTGACTAAATGCATACACAGCACATCCCAATAGGAGTAATATGACTTTGTTTTTTCACGTGATGATGTCTGTTTAACAAGTAATGAGTTTTGTCCACACTCCGTCACCGTCAACCTTTTCCACAAGATGTAAGAACAGTGTAGGCCAACAAAAGTTATTAAATGCCCCCTTCCTGGCCATCTCTATGAACAGGAAGGGTAACCCTAGAGCCTCTCCAAACTGCATTATTGCAGTTGAAAGTAACACCTTTCTCTAACTTGCGATGTGGAGTCATGATGGTTCTCTAATAATGGGTGAAGATTTCCATCTCCCCTTACAATTTTGACAGGTTCTTAATGATTGCTTCAGAATGAACATTGCTACTAAAATACAACAAATGCTATTTAAACAAACTTGTAAAATATTATTCTTCCTTTCTTTATACTGCTAACAGTCTCTACTTGCTACTTTACCCTCCAAATCTTTCTCTCAAATAGTATCAACTGTGTACTGAAGAGTATTGTGCCTTCTCTTTTTTGCACACAGATAACATATAAGCACTTTTCCTCCCCTGCTTCATCTTAATGTGTTGCAGAATTACTGAGGACATTCTCCTCAGAGCTTGTAAAATGACAGCTAATTGTCTGTGAGGTGACAACTGCTCCATCCAAATGTCTGCAAAACATCTCAGCAAGCCTCTTCAATTAACAAAGTCAAGTATGATTGATTTAATTTTCACTGGAGAGTTCTTCTCAGAAGAACTGGTTCAGGTGTACCCAACAAGTCATTTATTGAAACAGAATAGGTAAGGATTAAATGTTCTGCATTTATACAGAGCTCTGCATTCAAGCATCTCAAACTCAGCCTGAGTTCTTAATTAATTAAGGCTCAAGTTATCCTTCATGGTAAAGAAATACAGCTTTGCCTACTTTATAGGTCAAGGTCTGAGGCAAAAATAGGCCAAATGAATTGGCCAAGATCCCACAGAAAGCACATGGCAGAACTGGAAATTCAAATGGCTTCAATTCCAAGACGACTCATGCTCCCCCACAAAAAAAGCTGTTGTACCTTCATTTATTCTTTCCTCCTGAATATTTGTAGTTTTTTAACATTATGACTCTCATTTCCAGTCAGAGGGAGCAATGTACCGTCACTGAAGCAGCTCCTAGAAGCTTCTTTAGAGGAAGAAAATATAAGAACGGTACTTCAGAGCAATGCAGAATAAGATGTTTAGCTTTGTTAACCTGATACTTGTTCTGATTTAATCAGCACAGTCCAGGTTTGGAAAGCTCAGATAAGCTAAAATTGGTAACTTCGACATTTTTGTGACTTTATGTCATCATACATAACGCTACCATATAGTAAAACATTATACATGATGACACAACACCTGGAGAAAGCATTATGCTTATCGAAAGGCTGTGGGTTTAGCCAATTCCGTTCAAGAGCTCGTGAGCATTTCTAAGCTTTTAGCCAGGCTCTATCAGCTCTGGTTATTACCTCCGTCCTTTTTCTGGCAAGCTGCTCCAAAATAAGCAGCAAATAATGTGGCTGCATTGTCTACCCTATGCAAAAGCTGTGCCAGTGTTTAATAGTCTGATGTACAACAGGAAAGATACAGGTCGCTGTCATCTGTTAAACCATGACCTCGTGAAGGTAACTGAAAAGAAATTTAAAAAAAAAACCAAAAAAAACCCCCAAAAAAACCCAGACTGCCCTGCCTTCATAGACCTCTGCCTTTCGTGTGAAGGCGGCTATAAAACATATGTCAGGGAAGCCACAATACTGCTAACAAGAGACAGTGGAAGAAAAGTTGTCTCGCTCAGAACAAAACTCAGGACATCTACCGTAGACGCTCCAAGTCAGCGACTGTTTAGTCAGAAGTTTTAACCGACTCCTTCAATTCACCATCTCACGGGCCTTGCTGCTTAATAAAGACTACAGGGTGTTGAGAAGCACAGTATATTATTTCATTAAGTGCTTTTCGGGAGAAGGGGATTTAGAAGTAAAACTGCTGGCTTTGTGTGGCAAGGTTACGACCTTTGACAACTTTGGAGCTTATCTCTTTCATCTTCCCACTCCCCCGAGACCCCGAACTTGCAGAGGGATGGAAGTGGGTAAGCCGGGGCCAGACAGAGTCCAGCATTGTTGTGGGGCTGCCTTCTCTCCCTCTCCCTCTCTCCCCTTCTCTCTCTCTCTCTCTCTCTCCCTCTCCCTCTTTTTTTTCCCCCTAAACAAAACAGATCTGAACTGAGCCAAGGAAACAAAAATGTATTGTTCCTCGCAGATGGAAGCGAGTGTCGCCTAGGTAACCAGATTAATCTCCTTTTTCTCTCCCTTCCTCTCTTGTAGTGCGGTAATCGGTGGGCTCTTTTCACAAAAAAGCCAGCCTCAAAGCTGGGGCTCTAACTAGGTTCCTAATTAGCTGCAATTTACAATGAAGACAACATGATGAGATAATAGAAATTTGCAAAATAATGACATACCTCAGCAAAATATTCCTCCTCCTAAGAACCATTTTTATACAAAAACAATAAAGAGGGCCCTTCTAAAGCAAAGCTGGAAAATGGTGGTGTATTATGTGACACAGAACATTATTGTTCGCCTCTTGTTCCCCCAATCAACAGCTTATTGTTTGGCATCTTAAATAAAAATGACTCAAATACAGGCCACATAATGATCTCCATTGCGCTAATACACTGTATATACAGAGTAGTCAAAAATGTACCCAAGCCAAGGCCAGTGGGGCTGATAAAGTACCGGGGCCCAGAAAGGTAATTTACAATACAATGCTCCAAGTATTATTACTGGTCTTAATCACACATATCTTTCTGATTTCTGTCAGGATGCGCTCTGACATCAAAAAAGGGCACCCGAACAGGGGGCAGCTAGTTAATGAAATATGATGGATCGCATTTGTTTTCATGTAGTGGTTAGCTCAAACGAAGCAGCCTCCAGACTGTTAGCCAACAGTCTTCTCTTGTGCAACATCAAAGGCTCCCACGGACGGGGGGAGAGGGGAGGGCGCGGGAAGGGGGATCGTGGGGAGACAGCGCAGAGGGAGGAGCGCTGAGCAACTCAAAGGACCATTAATCGTAATCTCCACCTTATGTCCGAAAGGGGAGAGCAAAGAAATACAACAGGCCAGGGCCGACCTGCCACTGATTTCAAGAAGGAGCGTCAGCACCTTCATGCATGGTGGAGGAGTGGCACGACTGCCGCGCTGCTACTGAAATTTGATATTTTGCTGCACAAGGGAGGCTTGTCGGTGCAAACATGAGGGGCATATCCCCGAGGAGAGGAGAGGAGAGGAGAGGAGAGGAGAGGAGAGGAGAGGAGAGGAGAGGAGAGGAGAGGAGAGGAGAGGAGAGGAGAGGAGAGGAGAGGAGAGGAGAGGAGAGGAGAGGAGAGGAGAGGAGAGGAGAGGAGAGGAGAGGAGAGGAGTTCAGGGCACTTTTGATCTCAAGAGAAATGTTTCATAAAGAGCAACGGATTTTCTAAAACTGTGAGGAATAACAGCAGCAGCCACAACAAAAGTCACTCCTTATTTATTTGTGGACTCATCACTGTTGACTGTTGCACCTGGAAATATTCAAGGACTACCGATAAATGCAACTACAGCCACTTTGGGCAAGGACAGGAAAGCATTATCAGGCACCACGACCCGGTCTTTTGGTTCACAAGTATGGCAAGAAGCCTAACTTCCTTCACAGAGTAACAGAAAGGAATCAGAAATGTCATATTATAGAGAGAGCAAACCGAACATTGAAAACCTCCAACAGGGTACTTGGTTCTAGCTCTATAACAAGGTCCTGTAAGACAGTTTAAAATGAAGGTTAACCATCCAAGGCGGCATTATAATACTGCTGCCATCTGTTTATACAACTTCTTTCATCTTTAAGGATCTCAGAGCACTTAAATGGTATTATGAGTTTGCTGAGGACCGCTGCTGAATACGTTAATGATGAACATTATGCTATACAAGAATAAGAAAAATAAGCAGATTTTAGAAGTACCCCAAATATATCCATTCTAATGACCACTGCCCATGAGATTTTAAACAGGAGACAGAACAGACTGGACTTTGGGGTTTAAGATGGTATTCAAAACACTCATACAAGAAACACAGGGGTATCAATTTATCCCTAGTCCCCTTGGAAGTGTAATATGACACCTTTAAATCAATGACAGTGAGCATTCGAACAATAATTTTAAAAAGCAACACACAAATTTAAGGCACAGAAAGGCATTGAAAGTAGGCTTCAATTCTGGAATTGTGTCTGCTATAAACAAACATACCCTGGGGTGTGCAGAGATTTCTAGGAAAAAAGAGAACAAGGTGGACAAATGCGAAGCACTCAGTCTTTAAATGGAAATAAACAACAATAAGTGATTGATGGTCCAATTCTGATGTGCTTACTCATGCTTAATACTATTATCTCCATGTAAAGTCTGACTCAATAGGAGTACTTGCAGAATAAGGTGTTATTCAGTGCAAGAGCATCAAAACTGGTTCTGAAAAACAAAATTATGTATAAGGTACTTGAACTGCCAGTAAGGCAGCCCTACTCAAATAAATGCTGAGCATCTTATCCTATTACTTCTCCCTGCACGGGAGCTGGCAATCTACCAGAAGTATCCTGACATGCAGGATCAGGCAGCACCTAAGAAAAAAGCAGGAAAGTCAAGAAAACAGCTTTGAACCCATGAACCTAATTCGGTGTAAATCCTGTGTTGACATGACTGAGCACAGAAAGAAACAGAGTCACTGGTACTTCCTTGCAGAAACTGAAGGTCAGACCTAAAGATTTGTGTGTTAGTTTGTTTGCGTTTCCAGATACTATATACATTTCTGTGGAAGACTGAATATATAGCCTCATATAAAAAAGCAGACTCAATTAATGATTTAGATTTCTAAACCCAGAAATAAGCTTTTACCTGGAGCATTTTTCTCCTTCAGAGCTTATACTCTACTTTTGCTTAATCTATCTAGAGGTTTTATTACTGTATTCTTAGATAATCCTGTGTGGAACAGCCACCATGCATGGAGAATTCAGAAAAGCAGGAACAGTGCTGCTGCCCTGTATATCCCGTGCCAGAGTCAGACCAGCAGCTCTGTATCTGTGCAGTGTGGTATGATTAACACTGGCTTGCTGTTTTACACAGAAACATTAACTCTTCCCAGCACTTCCCCATCCATCCAGGTCCTTGGATGGATGAAATAACTCAGGAACAGTTAGTTTTCCACAATTGCAGAGCTCTATCTGATATTGCAAGCACACAACACAAATTGCATTCAGTGGGATTTCTGTACAATCAGCAGCTAAAGGATTGGGACTTTTAATATTAAACTTTCTCCATAACAATCATATCCCATGTACTGCACCACAGGAGGCCAAAACACCAGGCCTGATCCTGCAATCCCAAATCCTGTCATCCTTATTATTTCTTTTAAGCTAACGGAACTATTTTTGCAAACATACGTTGCAAGGCTGGACACGCGGCGCATGTTCTTCTCCAGCATCCCAAGTGGCTGGTACAGGCTGAGTTATCCAGCACGAACCTAACTGAGATCATCTACACTGTTCCCCTGGAATAGCACCTGCGCCTTTGTGGCCCCAAACTGCTCTGACAATACAAATTTACAAACAGCTTTTGAAACATGACTCAAGCATCCTTCAGTATGAGCAAAATCTGGTGTGCGACACAACTGGCTTGCCTTTATTTTATTATCATTATTACCACTCCCAGGCTTTGGAGAGCTGTGCCTCTCAACACATATCTTTAGAATCTCTAATAACCTTCAGTCTTCCTGCATTTTCTACCTTTGAACGGCTAGCAAATAGAAAAAAAAAAAACAAAAAAACACCAAACAACGATAACAACAAACACAACAATGAAAACGCAAAACCCAAACAAACATAAATAAATGGGTTCATGCAGGATACAAGGAAATCCATGCAGCTAACTTAAGTTTAATGTTCTTCAACTCTTTTCCTCCTTTCTCTACCCTTGCCCCTGCCCCTCAGGGGAGGTGGGAGGAATGGTTTAAATCAATAACCAAAGGCTTCAATTTTACAAACCCTTGAGCCATTAGAGCTCCGAGTCCTCGATGCACCCGTCATAACCTCCCCCACCCCAGCACGCACATATACACACACGCACATAACACACATATAAAAGAAATACTCCCAGCCTGGCATTAACCATGTTCATTCAGTGCTCTTTACTTAAAGGAAGAAAACAATTAAGTGAAACCTTGAAGTAATCTCATTCTGCCTATTTAGCCTCTTCATCCCTCAATGTGTGGTTAGTAAGTGTTGCAATCAGGGGCTAAGGCCTGCTATCATTCGGCCTTAATTAAAAAAGACACAAGCAGTGGAGCTGTGAATTAGAAATGTAACAACGCACTACCCCTGATTAATTCGAGGCTCATGTTGGATTAATAACTCCAAACAAAGAACAAAAGGAAATTGTTATGCGAATTGCAGCCCTCCCAGGCCAGACAAAGGTCAAATCACAGGATTTCAATTTCATCCGGAGTCGCTTAATCAACTCCCTCGGAAGGAAGACCATATGCAGTTCTGAAAGCTACCCATTGTAGTCGTGTTGTCACTGGACCTGAGACACGGCACAGAGATAATCCCAACTATTCCCATCTTTTCTCCTTCTTGGCTGTTTATTTTCACCTTTTCTTCCCCAGTTTCTTTTCCTTTTTTTTTCTTTTTTCTTTTAATATGACAGAATCCCTTAATTAGGGCTAATAACTAAGGAATAAGGGCACTATCTGTCAGAAAGCAGCTTTTGTGGCTGCTGTCCCGTGGAACCACCCCAGCTCTTGCTGCCCGTGCGGCTGCAGAGGCAGCCCCTCATTTTGAAGTTGGTCTTCTCTGGCAGCAGAAGCCAGGTATTGCTGTGTTTCAGCATCACACAGGCACTTACAAAAGCACTCTTGGCGGGGGGGAGGGGTGTCAGTATAGGACGTGTTGCGTGCATTCAGTGCACCGCCTACATGTTAACACAGAGGTCTTGTGGGTACCTTAGCGGTGGAAGAAGGATATTACTGCCCTGCAGACCTATCTCTGACTGAAATTAAGCCACAGAGAATAGAATTGCATAGTTTCTTGCTGTTTGTCCCCAATGAAATGATGATGGAGCAAAGCTACCCTCAGTTTCCATGATCTAAAATACATTGTCCCTCCAGTGAGCAGACACAGAGCTAGTTGCTCACTCCCACCAAACATGACTTCTCAAGTAACTCGCATGGCAATGCGTTTTATATGGACTGTACAGATCATGCTGTATAAAGAAAATAGGAAAGCCCAAGTCTGCCTAGGAACCTGGTACCTCAAGCCCAAGAGTGAGTATAAAAGCCTATGGGAATGGAAAAGGAGCAAGGAAGAAGCTTCAGGGTGGGTATCCGCAACAGAGCTCATTCCCACCCTCATTGCCTTCTTGAAGGGTTCTGCCCATTAGCCCCATAATGTCAGTTTGCCACACAGCTGCCTGCAGCTGGCCCAGCCAACACGGTGCAGGTAGTCTCCCTCTCAGACAAATCTCTAGTGTTTATACACAACATTTGAAAAGGCACGCTCGGATTTCTTAGTGGTTTTTGGTTTTGGTGTGCGTATTTTTGTTGTGTTTTGTTTCTGGTTGGTTTTGGTTTTGTTGGGGTTTTTTGGTGGGTTGTTTTGTTGCTGTTATATATATATTTATATATTTTTATATATATATATATATTTATATATATATATATAGATATAGATATATTCTGTAACAGCAACACAGTTCCAGACCAAATTTACTTTTTCCAGGAATTGGCTCCAGCAAGGGGTCAAGAGCCAGCAACACTTCCCACCTTGACGTAGACCTCTTGCTTAACTCAAATTTCTCCTGATTTACATGGAAATGAGATACAAAGATTTAAGAAACAGTCCTCTTTTACTGGTCCCAGATATACTCTGCATATGCATTCATTATCTTTAGGATGGCTGACAAGCACACTATGACTCTCTGACTCGATTTTGCCAAAAGAGGTATCTTAAAGTCCAATAAAACTCCCCAAAACCTGGTACTGGTACCTGGCACTGCATCAGTACTTTCAAAACCAGAAACCACCGATGACTAAGGGTTAGGATTCACATATTAAAACACCTCGGGAAATACAGACTCTGCAGAAGCCTCTTACCTGTGTTAGGCGCTGGAATAAAATTGCAGGTCGCTCGATGAACTTGGAAGAAGATCTTTTTTGACTTTCAGCTTGGGATCATCTCCACTCAATTCTGTCACAAACCACGCTTGTTGTTCTTTCCAAGGGACTGCTTACACACCTGCTGTCTCTGAATCAGCTGTTGAAGGGGAAGAAGTGGTTCGTGAATTGCCCCATTCTGAAGCTCTTTCCCACTCAGAAATATATGCCAGCTTTAAATACTAACCCAGTAAATGATTATTCAACTTCTCTGATTATTTCCTTTTAAGTATCTGTTCACTTTTGCTTTACATATTGATTTCTTAGCATGCAACCAAAAATTAAGATGAAATACCTACTGTGCCATGGAAAAGGAGAGTCACATACTCAGAAACTCTTTTGCTTGTGTTACACCAAGTCATTAAATCCAAATTACATGGAATGCAAATTCTGTTAGAAATAAATCCCTCAAATGTTCCAGCAGCTCCAGAATGTAATTTTTGAAATCTGTTACTATTAGAAGCTCAGCAACAACTGATTTTATGTGCACTACCAGTTATTGTAGCTACTTCCACTCTTCAGTGCAAAAGTAAGATCTAAGCTTTAAATGTGCAGCTCCAAAACTTTAAACTGCTTACTGCCTGTAAAAGAAGGCAACCTATGTGAGGACAAGCTTGTCCTTTCCAATTATTCCTATTACAAGTTCTGGGGAACAGCTCTTCATCTCCTTGTCCTAAAGTGACACCACCCTCTTGGAAAAGTCCTCCTGCTTTGTAATGAATTGCGAACCTGAAGTTATCATTCTGTGATACAAAGCAATGATTCAATGCGTGTAGGTAAATGACAGTGGCCCTTGAGTAAAGTCAAAGACTTTATAGCAATTGACTCCACTGTAAAAGTTTTTACTGAAAAACACTGCAACACCTTTTGGGCAAGTGACTATCCCGTGTTGGTGCTCATTTGTGTTATTTCTTTGTGGCAAGCAAGCGGTTCACTTCAATAAAATCCAAACGGACTCCCCTCGGGCTGCACACCAGCATCCTGCAATACCGTTTTACACGAAGCGTCAACTTCTGGCATCACCTGAATATAGAAGCGTTTCAGCTTTTATGTTTAAAACTAGTTAAGTTTGTAGCCTTCACTCTAACAGGGGAAAGACTTGCCACACATTTCCAATGTATTCTAATTAATCAAGGACAAATACAAGACTTTCTCCAACAGTTAGCGCACACTCATGAATTTTAGGGCCTAATTTCATAGCCCTGGTCCCCAGGCCCATGAGACTGTTACTCCTCTCAATACAGGACACGGTGCACACCCACAGGAAAAGGGTGTGCAAATAAACGCAAGACAAAACTGATGTGTCAAGAAAAAATAGCTCAGTATTTGGTCACCAGAGTGACATCCACTGGTATTGTAATACAAAAAAGGCACCTAAGACAGCTTTATTCTGCTTTCTGCAGAAGAAGGCAGGGACAGGTAGGTATTGTGGCATTTGCTCCACTCCTAACCCAAATGACAGCGCAAGCCAGGTAGCCAGCAGCTCCTGTCGCTCACGTCAGATGAAAATCAGCTACAAATCCACTGAGGCTGGCAAGCAGAAAAATTTCTTTAAGTGGCCACAGACCCCACCAGCCCCTACCACCAAGTCAGGCACATGGATTCTGTGTCTCGAAATCAAACTTTGCCCGTCTCCATAGTTCCTGCATATGCTGCTGAGAAAAAACAACTTGCAAGCAGCTAACTCCTGGCTGGGGAGAACAGGTGTAGCCTAAAAACCTTCCCAACACCACTTCAGCACAAGTACTTCCCTCTCTGATGCAGCTACGCTGAGGCAGGTGGGAAGAGAAGGCAAGTCCCAGTGAAGCTACACCTGGGGACCAGCAGACTGCCCTGTATTTCCAGGCAATCCCTCAAAATCGCAGGTGGCTCAGAGCCTGTCTATTGCTCCTTGCTTCCCTCAGCTATCTTCAAAGACTGAAGGGGTCTACGTGGTTTTATAAATCCCAAAGCATCAACAGCAGGCAAGCATTTAAAGCTGCTCTTGACTTGCTCTCTTCTCAGTAACCATCTCGAAGCTGTGCACCTGTTTCTTTAAGCGAATAAGCTAACAAATTCCTCTGATTGTACTTGAGATTTTTTTTCCAGTCCTCTCCTTTCCCTCAGAAGCTTCCCCTTTCTTGTCCCTTACACTGAAACAAGCTGCCGGTGAGAGATTCCTCCGCTGCAGCTCCTACCAAGCACGCAATAGTTTTCATGTATCTCTACCTCACTGACTCTTCATCTCTTTTCGAATCGCAGATAAGAAACAACATTTTCTTATCTTGCTAAGAACTGGGCACACTTTCCACTTCTGTTACAATATTACCCATGTCCGTAAAGCAGGTGGAGGAAAAAAAAATGCATAAATACAGCAGTTTTCTGCCAAATTCCAAGTGACAATTAGGACCATGGTTTTTCACTGGGTAGTACTCCAAACCATACTGCAAATGAGCAGCTGTGTCAAATATGATGAGATGTGCAGAGAAAACCAGTTATGTCAAGCACGTCTCTGTCCAAAAACTCAACCCAACCTGCCAAAGATAATGTGGGTCCTTCTGTTGACCTCTCCAAAACGCCACTTCAGTTAGAAAGATAAGATCAGAACACAGCAAATTAGGTTCTACTTCTGGGTATTTTTTCCAAAGAAGTCCAGCACCTTTGCTTAAGCTCAACTTAAAGAATTGCCCATCATTTCTGAGAGCTGCCGGGCAGCCGCTGTGCACCAGTACAGAGGTGGCTGCCCCTCAATACTAGCTGGAATTAAGTAGGGCAGGATACACGATCCTCATTCCAGTAAAGCAGTTCATTATACATAATTAGTCCCATTGATATAAATAGGAAAACATGTACTTAAAAAAAAAAAAAAAGAGTAGGGCAGGAGGACATCTACCTTTCTGCAATAAAACCACACAATGAATATATCCAATCTAAGCACACTAGAAGTTACTTTCCAAAAAGCCCAAACAATAACCGCGAACACAACCACATGGATTACATGTTCTTCGCTTATGGAAAAAAATGGAGTAATGTCTTGTATTTTAGGTAATATGATTATTGTCTGATTTTCTTTTTTTTAATGGAAGAACTAGGTTTACTGAAAATAATTTGTGGGAAGCTGTTCCTACTTAAATAACTAAAACACAACCAAAAAAACCCAACAATAAAATATCTCAGTTTTGACAAAATTTCCGTGACAGCTCAGATATGCAGAATAGAAGTCTCAGTTGCTAGAGAGGCTGGACCTCCAAATCAGGCAGAACAGAAACTTAACCTGTTTCTACCACACCGCCACTACCACTGTAGCTCCTGGAGTGTTCTGGCTTCTTATGAATTGTCACAATTTCTTTGAAAGACGAAGTTTTTATTCCAAGACATAAAAATATTTCATGATTTTTTTTTTTTTTCCTATTAGGCCAGCTTTAATGGTAAATACAGGGATTGCCAATTAATGTTATAAATCCAGAAACGCAGTAATTTTTTTCTTTTAAGGTGATTAAAAGTAACTTCCTTGTAAAACAAACTATAATACTTTCACTAGGTGATCAGGAATCTTACTCAATTCTTCATTACTATGAGGAGAAATTACGCAAAGGAGTAAAGACCAAGAGTCTACCCATATTACCTAAAAAGAAAAAACCTGGAAAGAGGTTCCAGAAGCTTGATAGGACTGGATCCCATGGAGACTTATTTCACTTTTACTACTTTTTTTTTTTCCTTTTTGTGTGTGTGTGTGTGTCTGTGTGAAATCTGTCTCCTTTGCTTTGATGCCTTTGATTGAAATGTATTGTGTAAGTGACTCCTGTTTGTGTAGCTCACAAACATGAGTACCAACAAAAGCCAAAACATACAATTTGGAATATTTGCTTGCTGACTAAACACTTTTTCTTATATCTTTCTTTGCTTGGAGGGTAAACTGTTAGTTTCAAAGCGGAATGACTGCTTCGCTAAGTTGGTAGCAGACTGTTGGTACAGTACAATAATTAAAGGATCTTAGTTCTTAAACAATGCTGATAAAACAGAAATCCCTCTCCCTTTTTTCTGGATTACCTTTAGAACTGAAATCAGAGCATGTTAAATGAATAATAATTTGCACCTTCTGTGAATGATAGAAGATTGAATCAAATTTTAACTAGACTCTATTTGTAAATCCCTCAGGATGACATAATTACTATTCGACACATACCTTAATTAGCTGTACACATCTATTTCATAGTATTTAACAGGTTTAAAACAGCTTTTATTGTCTGTTGAATGGATGTTCCATTCTTATCAAAATGAAAATAAACCTGAATTTCCTGAACTGGAAGAAATTTGCTCACAAAGTAAAGAAATTACCTGCTGTCCCTACAGTCAAACAGTTCTCTTTTTTTTTTTTTTTAAGCAATTTTAATTTTGTTTCACATTCGCTAATGGTACAAAGAACTGATAATGCACTGATGTGAATTTTTGATGCTGTTGCTTCATTCATTTTGACAAAAAAGATCCCAAGGGCACTGTCTGGTAAAAAACAAAACAAACAAAACCAACCAACCAACCCACCCAAAAAACCAAAAACAACCCCCAAATAAAACAAAACAAAACCACAAAAAAACCCCAAACAAAGAAAAAACCAAAACCTGCTCAAACACTCCAACTTTTGCACAGAATTTAAAATGAATACAAGCCAAGCTGGGACATAATTTCTTTTTCTGTTTCGGATTACAGTATGATGTTACCTCTAGAAAGCACTATTGCTAGTGATCCTACAGCGTTTTTGCTCCACCATAGAGCAGAAATAGGCTAAAATTTGGCTAAGCCATCCCTTCAGGTGAAACCGAAAAATTAGCATTTGAGACCTTGATCCTTGTGTTGCGTAAAAGCAGGTACTTGCTCACATGCAGATGCTGTTCTTCAAAGTATTGGGCTCTGCAGAGCAACACAGCTCAGCTCATCTACCGCAGGCTGCCCAAATTGCAAGCACAACCTTCCATAAAATGCTCCGCTGCTTAATTTTGCTGACAACAAAAGCAAACGACAACGACGATGATTATGTGCAGACACATGTGCATGTGGTATGTTTAAATTATTTTGTCAAGCTGCCCCAAGTGAGATTAAAACGTTTACTTAAGTACTTGTTTTACACTCCGTGTCATTTGCTTTCTGTTCTCCCTAAAATTTAATGCAAAAGACCGTGGGCTCTTCAGCATGACTCACTGTTCCTGGGGCCAAATCTAAATGAAGTTGCTCAATAGTTTAGGTCCTACCCCTCCCAACGATCCAAAAGTCATCAGCCTACTACTTAAAATCATAAGATTTGCCATAGTGATGCTTAGAAATAAAAAGACCCTAAAACATACACAAATGCCTTCCAATGCATTTGAGAACCTTTTGTTTTTCTTACTTCTTTAGGGTGCCTCCATGGTGTACTTTCAAGTTTTTCACTGCAATTCGTTGAAGTAGAAATTTACCTAAGTGAAGGCTGAGATTCTCACACATTCATGTAATCTCAAAACTATGAGGCTTTACAAGACATATTACATATTGTAAGCTTTATGACAAAATTGCAGGCACGCTGTTGGCAATGTACCCTGTTTCGTCACTGAAACCAAATCAAGTAAAACAAACACAAATAAACTTATTTGGTCAGGAATGCTTGTCATTTCATAGTTATTAATATGTTTCTTCCACTGTGCATACTGGAATTGTAAATGCCCAATCATTGAAAAGATAAGGATCATACTTAAACATTAGGTTGATGCAAAAGAAATTACAGTTTCGGACCGTGAATTTTAAATCACTATAACTAGGCTGAAACACATCTTTATTAATCAAAATAGGAACCATTACAATCCACGCAGTTTTGCCAGTGAGAAATAAGTTTGTTGATTCTTGTGGTGTAAAAATCTGTGCTTCAGGATTTGACACACTCTTGGAAAGCATTTTCTGCATCCTGCTGGTTGTGGAAGTGTTTTCCCTGCAAAAAGTTGTCGAGGTGCTTGAAGAAGCGGTAGTCGGTTGGCAAGAGGTCAGGGGAATATGGCAGATGAGACAAAACTTTGTAGCCCAATTTGTTCAACTTTTGAAGCACTGGTTGTGCAACGTGCGGTCGCGCGTTGTCGTGGAGAAGAATTGGGCCCTTTCTGTTGGCCGATGCCGGCTGCAGGCGTTGCAATTTTTGGTGCATCTCGTTGATTTGCTGAGCAGACTTCTCAGATGGAATGGTTTCACTGGGATTCAAAAAGCTGTAGTGGATCAGTCCTGCAGCAGACCACCAAACAGTGACCGTGACTTATTTTGGTGCAAGTTTGGCTTTGGGAAGTGCTTTGGAGCTTCTTCTCGGTCCAGCTACTGAGCTGGCCATTGCCAGTTGTTGTATGTAATCCAGTTTTCGTTACACATCACAATCCGATCGAGAAATGGTTTGTTGTTGTTGCATAGAATAAGAGAAGGCAACACCTCAAAATGGCAATTTTTTTGATCTTCTGTCAGCTCATGAGGCACTCACTTCTCAAGCTTTTTCACCTTTCCAATTTGCTTCAAATGCCAAACAACTGTAGAATGGTCAATGTTAAGTTCTTTGGCAATTTCTCGTGTAGTTGTAAGAGGATCAGCTCTGACGATGGCTATCAGTTGGTCATTGTCACCTTTTAATGGCCGACTACTATGCTCCTCATCTTCAAGGCTCTTGTCCCCTTCGTGAAACTTCTTGACCCACCACTGCACTGTGCGTTCGTTAACAGTTCCTGGGCCAAATGCGTTGTTGATGATGCGAGTTGTCTCTGCTGCCTTATAACCCGTTTTGAACTCAAAAAAGAAAATCGCTCGCATTTGCTTTTTGTCTAACATCATTTCCATAGTCTAAAATAAACAGCAAGTAATAAGTCAGTAGCAAAAAAACATAAAGCGAGAAAAGTGCATTCAAAGAATGTATAACACAATCACATTTATTTCAGAATGTATTCCAATAACTAACGGCAAATTTCAACAACGCAAAAACCGCGATTACTTTTGCACCAACCTAATATATCAGTCTGACCCCATATCTTTCTCAGCAGATTGTGGGATGGGTATTTAGGCCAAGATGCTTTATACCTTACCAGCTCCTTCCTTTGCATCTTAGTTTCAGCTTAGCCTTGCTGTGGCCTCGGCTGTAGCAACATTCCCAACAAGAGAAGGTAACTGGCTCCCTAAACTTTCTGGAAACTGTAGAGGTTAGAGCCAACACCTGCAAATCCACTCCAAGTATTGGAAACTGATTGGAAGTCAGCGCAGGCCAGGAGTAACAGGCTGCTCCGCTCCCATCACGCGCTCCTGCAAACAACCCACTCTGCAATCTCCTGCAGCAGCGTCTGTCCCCGAACAGCCCACAGGCTCCTCCCGGACAGTACGCTGCGGGAACCTCATCTTGAGGTGACAAAAAAGATGGACCGCATGTTGCTGCAACTGCATATCTATCTTCAAATCATTACCCTGGAAAAGAGAAAAGCTATTTGTACTCTCCCCAGTAAACTTGCCCTGTTAGATTTTCCTAACATTGCAATAAAACTTTCCTGCCTGTCATGCCAGTTACTTCTTTTGTATTGGAAAAACTGCAAATCACAGGGAGAAAAATGCTGCCGTGTGTAATTAATATGTAGCATTAGAACAGTACTGGACACTCTTTAATTACATAGAGTACTGTTGATATGCATACCCAAAAAAATCATATTGATTACTTATATATCATACTGGAAAGAGAAGTAGTTTGAGCTCAGCCAGCTACCCAGGAAAAACTACAGGAGGCCAGAGAAGGATTTACAATTCTTTTCCGCTTAAATGACATCATCTGTAAGGAAACATGCATTTTGATGGAGTGCATTATAGAAGAACATTGTGGAGGTTTAAAAAAGCATGATAGGAGATCCAGGCAGCAAAGATTTTGAGTGTCCTAAAACGGATGGTAGTACCAGCTCACGTGGACCACCCACAACGTTCTATCCCTAACTGAATCCTACTACCTTATAATACTTAGGCTATATTATTTATTATTTGCATTATATATTATTTGCATTGCAGTATCCCCAGCAAGGCCTCCAGCAAACCCCGTAGGAGTATTTTCATGTTTGGCTGATTAGTTTTGCAAGTGCATAAAAATATTTTCCTTGTTGCCTGAAACCTTGACTTCAGTGCAGAAATGCACAAAAAGTAGGAAATAAATCTGATCATTCTGTTTTCCACCTCCAAGTTAATAAAACGTTTAAATGATTAACTTATAAAAATTAAAGATGAAATTAATAATGTGAAGAATGTCTCAAAATTACATTTAGTGTGTCAAATTTGAAAGCACTTCTGTCTAACTTCTGCAGAAGCCCCAAGTAACTGAAGACCTGTTGAGTGTAGAGCATAGGCATCTGAACCATCAATAGCCATTTCAAATTTATTTAATATCTCTGTGGAATAAGTGACAATAACAATCAGCTAAGATGGTATCTGCTTTGTATGGCTGTGATTTCACCATGAATGCAGTAACACTTCTATTTGAAACTCATTCTGGGAGTAACACTCGGAAAAATAAATTAATGTATATGCTTCTCCAGAAGAAGGAAAACTGACAGAAGCATCAAGTTTGCAGTGTTGGGTATTTCTAAACATGAATTATTGTAAGCAGAAATATTGTCTCTACATACTGCATGTTGGCACAATCACAGTTCATTCTTGTGTAAATAATGTGGGATTGCATTATACAAATTGCAAATATGGCACTTAATTTTATTTAAAAAACCCCAACTGATGCAATAGCAGCTACCGCAAAATTGGCATAGTAAATAGGTTAATTTTTATCAAATTTTTCCTTGGGCCTTTCTGACAGTTAATAAAGATACTTTATGGAAGTCATACACTCAGTGACTCTGCCTATGCTAGTGAGGCTGATCCAACCAATTACAATAGGGTGAAAGGAGACTCTACAAACCTACAGTAGAAAAGTGAATACAACTGACTCATCTAAGTGATTTGACTTTATTATTTCCTTTGAAGGAATCTGAAAGGAGAATTCCTAGACTTTGATTAATTTGGACCTGGAACAACAATATCATTGGATGGAGAAGTCAGTCCAACAAAGAAGAAAGAGTGGAATAGATTAATTCTTTACCAGCCATTTCCTTTGGTGAGCTTGAGCTGACAGGCATTACCCTATTCTCAAAAAACTAAAAAAGGTCCAAGAGGGAGTTGCCATGTAGTAGGAAAAAGTGAATGGCATATTTGGGATCTGGTAGGAAGAATACAGCTGGAAAAAAATTTGGTATTAAGTCCCAAAGTATAGCAGATCTGTGCCCTGATTAGCTTACATTCATCCAAACCTCCTTCTGTGCCCTGTGTTAGATTAGGTTGTGCACACAACCTATTTTCTATTTATGTAACATCTGCTCTGCTTTGAGATTGTGAGCAAGAACATTTCCAGGCTCCAAAGCAGGATGAGATTACAGACTGCCAAACTGAGCTGAATAAAACAAGGCTGGAGCCACAAGATTTAGGTTCAACTCGGATTATTTTAAAATCCAAAAATGTCTGTATTTTGTTCTAACAGAAGTGATTTTCCACATTTATAACTCCTTGCAGTTTCAAGAAGGAAGGGAAACAGAGTGCTTAATTAGTAAAAGTTCATCCAGTGCTGTTCTCTCACATGACCAGAGTGTCGAGTCTTGTGGATATCATGTGTAGTGCCATAATTAAACCTTCAGCCCTGATTATTCAGAGCCTGGAGAGTCATCTAAACTCTGTTGTTTGGACGTGGTGATGTTCTCCTACCACTGGAACAAAGACGGGAGTCTGAGAAGACAGGCAAGGTCCAAGGTCAGATGATGCCAGTACAAAAAACTCCGACCTTGTGGGAAGGTTTCATGGACCGAGAGGGGAAAGAAGCTGCAGTGCTGCTGAAGCGGAGGGAGGCAGTGGGGACGGCCACGCAGGATCCTCCCGGCCCCACGCTCCGCCAGAGATGACCCGTTCAAAAGAAGGGGAAGGAGGGCTCTTTCCTACGAAGCAACTAGCGATGTCTGTGGTAACATCTGCAGTAAAATCAACACTGGTTCATGTGAAAATCATCTACGTGGGCAGCAGGACCACAATTTGGTCTGCAGCAGCGACAGCCACTATATATGGAAGATCTATTTAATTTTTTTTTTTTTTAAATTGCAGCAGGCAGAAGGTTAAACATCTGAGCAAGATGACTGACAGGACCACAGAGCTCTTCTTACCTTCCTGCTGGACTTGGCTTCACTGATCGCAACTCACACTCACCGGCAAAGTACATGTGAGCTGAGGAGATGCTGCTGCTATTGAACTCACAGTTCAACAGCCCCACCAAAACTGTGGGAGCCCACCAAAAAAATCTAACTCAAATTAACAAACTGGCCAGATAGTGCGTTACCAGTTTGATTATCCAAATACCTTCAGTCGGGTTCAGTGAAATACTGTAATAGTTCGCTGACAGTCTTAAAAAGAAAAAAAAAAAAGTTTTAGAAATCTCTCTTTACTTGGCCACGATTAAGGGTTTTTTCCTTACTTAGAGAAGTCTGCAAGACAAGGAATGCCATTCAGCTAACAGGGACTGGCTGCATCAAAAAGCGGCCAGGATTTCTCCCTCTCCCCATTCTTCCCCTCCCCAACACAATAGATCTGAAAACAAAAGACAGATTATTAGGTTTAAGTATGTAGCCCATTCTCCACATACCCCTTCCCCCCTCCTCCCACCCCTTCTTCAGCACATCTGGTAACCATGTGTGGCAAGTGCTAATGAAGACTTTCCTGAGCGAGCTACAATTAGTTCCGACTGCTGTTCGCCTCTCTCGGCTGTACCGAGGATAAAAACCAACACAACGCAAAACAAAATCTTCCCTTCACTGTTCCTGAAACCTCCTCTTGCCCCTGGGATTCGCCCCCCTCATCACGCTGCTGAAATTAAAACAAAAAAAAAGTGTAAGCAAATACTTTAAGGCTCTCTTCTGATGGATTTTTTTTTTCTATTTTAAATCAGCATTTTATTCATTTTGATTGAACGCGACAGGCAGGCAACAGTGTTTCTATGATCCTGTCTACAATAGAGAATTGTTAAACAGATGTCCATTTTTTTTTTCCCTTCTATCTTGGCAATATTATACACATAGCAGTTTTATCTGCTTGAGCAGATCAAATTTGCGTGTGCGTGTGTGTGCGCGCGAGCGTGTGTGTTGCCATTTGGAGTGATTAGAATAAGCCGCACAGAGGCAAGACGTATTGTGCACAATTAAGCCCATCTCCAGACCGCACATTTTTGTTTACTCTTGTTCTCTTCCCCTCTCCCCAATCAAGCTACTAATAGAGCTGTTTCAAGTTTCAACAAGGACCATATTAACTGCCGGTCTCCACATGAAAGAGAATGCCAAACCCCAGCCTCTCCCCAAGATCTAAGCGTCAGCCTCCCTGTCCTCCTTTACATTTCTCTCTGAAACTGTTGTGGCCCTCACCTTCAAAACTCCTAATGATTCCCCCAAGTAGAGACCCTCAGCGCAACGTAAAATTTCACAGCGTGAGACCTGATGTATTCTTTGTCATGTCTCTCAGCTGTGTCATGCAACATGAGTGCCACTGACCAACCCCTACTTGAAAGTATGTTCCCACTAAACAAACAATCCGGATAATTGCTGTAGAAGTGATGATATCTGCAAACATCATATTTCAATTATACCTTATTCACGCAAAAAATGGCTACGACCCTCCTACGCCTTTTGAACAGCGCTGTATATTGAAATGCAAAAAACTAAGTTCTAAAAGCAGAACAAAAGCAAAACTGATTCTTTAAAAGGAGTTATTCTCTTAAAATACACACGTATCTACTTGCCAAATGATTTCTCAGAGAAGATGATAGGCTGGAGTAATGCAGAGAGGGAGGAACAAAAGGGGTTTTAATCATGGTTCGGATTAAAGAGTTGTATAACAATTGCTCTCCCTCCAGGCATATATACTGTACACGCTCACTGTAAATGATCAGCATTTAAAGAAACAAAGTGCACCATGAAGCATTTAACATAAAGACAGCTGCATATATATTAACACTTTATTAATCAAAAGACACCGGGTATCTTTCTCACTCACAATACCAGAAAACAGCACTAACGCACACAAGACGAACAGCCAAAGCTGGGTAGGAATGTAGCTTCTCCCTTAGCCCAATTTCAAGTACATAAAACCCACCAAAAAACAAACAAACAAACAAAAGCACAACACTTTTTCTAATTTGAAGGCCTCTTTTTGGACAAAAAATATTGCTTCATCTCCACATAGTCTTGTTTTCCTGTACACCAAGCAGGGAGTAGAGCAAAGCTGTTGCACTCCTAGCAATATTATTCTATAAAACATAAATTTTACACTTTGAAGAAAAGGCTAATTCTACTGGTAATGAATACCAGTAATAACTTAATGAGTCACCGCAGTACACGCTTTAAGGAGGAGCTGGTGCTAATGCGTGAATAATTATTGACACAATTAAGTGCCCAACACTGGGCCTGTTAAACTGCTTCTGGCACGTGAGGGCTCCTTAACAGCTCTGCGGTATCGTACAATGACCCTAAAAGGTTTTAAAGTGCAGAGAGCTCCCCTTTGCTACTGCAAGGGATCCTCAGATCTCAACGCTGTTCCCCGCCAGATAACGCTGAATTGCCAAGGATTTACATCCCATATGGGGTTTTGCCCTGTTGCCGGGCTGAATAATTAGCTATTTACCGATTCAGTAAACAGTAAGCTCACCCTTTGACCTGCCCTGGTATAGACTGTCTGGTCTGTAACCCCGCCGGGGGCTTCCGCCTGCCTAATGGTCCCTCTGTGAGCTGGGGCCGCTGCTGGAAACGCGGCTGCTCCCTTCCCACCGGTGGCTCCGAAGGGCAGGACCCCAGCGCTACGCCAGCCATCGAGTCCTCAGCTCAGTGGCCGGCGGGGGGGTTGGAATTAATCTCCAGCTCGCTCACCTACGAAAACTTGCTTGAAATTGAAAAAGAGTACTCGGCACCAAAAAAAAAACTTCCTGGGTGAAACATCACCAAGCTGTCTCATCGCACTGTCTGTCCAACTGACCTCACCACACGTGTGCGCCCACCCCAAGAAGCTCAAGCCCCCTTGGCGCCCTCACGCACACTCAGCTTCTCTCTCTACTTTACAACATGTGTGAACAGACAGATGTCCCAATTAAACACCAACCAAATCTCGGGCCCCGCCGTGCATACCATGCTTATCTCTGACGAGTTCAGCAGAATTGCCGGAGATATTTGCGAGGCAGTATTATCATCGGGAAAGCCATAAAAAAGTCACCTCTGGCAAATAACTCTCGACCATGTTTCACAAGAAGGGTGTTCGAGTCCTCTGAATGGACGGCGCTGTCTCTAAGTCAAAAGTCCCTGCCAAGATGCCTCATCAGTTACCTGGAGCGACATATGCATGCGCACAAGAATTGACCTTTTTTTCTGTCATCCTGAACTCCCTCTGACCTTCCCCATGCTGTTCCAGCACGCGCATAGGTCCATTAGATGGACAGATAGGCAAGCAGACAGGTCAGAATATTTTATGTTAAAATCTGCACTGCCCCAGTGCTATCACTGAGGGAGCCCCCAGCCCAGGGTTAATAAGGGAAAGTTGGAGTGTGTAACAAGGCAGCTATCGTGTTTGAGACGCTGCTCACAGAAGGAGAAAAAGAGAAGGATTCTCTGGGATGGCACAGCATTGCTGTCTTGGTCCTGCCAATATGAGGACACTGTTAGTGGGAGAGACGGCAGCAAGAACAATTACGAGGAAGTGGACAATTAAGCGAGTTATAATCAAATTCTGCACGCAAATACCCTGTGAGAGACCACGTGGCAAAAAGCTGGCTGGTCACCACAATGTGCGAGTCTCCTGCGCTCCAGAGCTGCTCCAATGGACAGTAGTGGGACGCCATTCCACAAGGAGGAAGGACGGACAGACAGACAGGCTGGACAGACGATGTCTGCAACGGGCGGTCAGAGAATCCTCCCTCCTGCCACAGTATCCCTGTCTGACTTTAGCAAAGCCATCAATCACTCTGCATTTTCTCATCTGCAAAACGCAAATAAAGATGCTACTATCTTTGCAGGATGTTGTAGGCACACATTCACTTTAAAACCACGTGTTGTACTGTACATAACAAACAAGAACAGGAAAGCCTGACTGACCTGAAAAAAACATATCCTGAAGTAGAAACTACCAAACACGGTCTAATACTTCTCACGTAAGAGAAGGCCTGGAAGGGAAAGATTTCATGAAAAAATAAATGGCTTAATTCATTTCCAGTTATCAGGTAACTGGAGATAGGCATCCCAGTCCTTCTTCCTGACAGACACCACAGGCCAAAATCCAGCTTACTGGGACCTGGAGCACAGCTACCGGTTGACCACGTCCCACATGATGACACATTGCCACAGGTGCACTTCCACCACACTTCCCACAACCTGAGGCCCTACCTGAAACACTAGGAATCAGTGTAAGTTGGGAAGAAGATTGGCAGCATGCATTATGAACTTCTGAAGTGTACAGTAAAGAAATCAAGATTTACTGGGGGCCACATGAGGACAAGGTGGACTTTGCAACAGCTTCGCAGTTTGTGCACCCATCCTAAGAAGAGCATCCCCTTCGCTGCCCCTTCAAGCTGTACGTGAGGCAGGCACCACGTAATCCCTGTGACCACACCTGGGAGCAGCAACTGGGGAAGAGACCCTTACTCCCCCTCCACTTCAGAGCCAGGCACCTGTAAGTCTGGGTTTTACAGACACCAAATTCCTTTCAAGGATTTAGTGTCTATTTAGGTATAAAGGCAGTGACTCAGAAATAAACCTAAGCACCTTCAGGATATAGTCAGGAGGTGGCCACAAATCATCACCTCACCAAGAGAGGTCCCACAGTGCACTGCACAGTGGCAATACAATGCACCTTCAAAAGTGCTTCTGCTTGTCTGGGAAAAAATAAATAAATAAACAAATAAATAAGCTGCATGAGCTATTTGTGGAAAAAATCTGGGGCTTTTCTTTTTTTTTTTTTTTTGGTTCAAAGGCAAAAAGTTACAGAGTGGCAAAGTAGTAAGTGGGCTTTGTCACTTGGAAATCAATGAGCTGCCAGTGAGTTTCACTCGTAGCTGTATCATGCCAGCTTAATGGCACCAGATCCTTCATAAACAGCTCTTGACCTCCTGCCCTGACTTGCAGCAGGAGACAGCTGCTCTAACAAGAGCGCTCCTGCAAAGCCATCTCATGAGAGTTTGTGTGGTGGCATTTGGGCAGGACTTCGCCGGCCCTCTGCCGAGCGGCCAGCGCTGCCCAGACCCAGCCCTCAGTAACTTCCAGGCTGCCCTTTCTTTTCTGCCACAAATCAAACGTGCAACAAAATATTGCCACATCCCAAGGGTATATTGACACAATTGGGACTTCAACCCCAATTTTGCCCTGCATTTTTCAAATGGCTTTATTTATCTTAAGATAAAGCGCATGTACTTTACCAATAGGCTTAGGTCCTGATCCAGGGGCCAGACATGTCAGTGAATATACTGCACATTGGGTTGCCTGAGGACGGGGTCCCTCCTGAGGTTCTGACCTGTGGCTCAGCTGCAACCAGAGCTACAGAACCCCGAGACACTTGCATAATTAGTCCCCCTAAAAAAAGAAAGAGATGATGAATTTTTTATGACTTGCAGTGCTAAACGTATGTTTTGAAGTTAGCTGGTGTGAAAACTGCAGGGAGAAGGAATCAAACTTCAGGCTGTTGGTCATAGGTTTTCATAATGTGGAGCAGAAAAAAACAGACATTGTGTTTGCGTTCTATTTCTGGGTCTTTTAAGCTGTAACAGCATGAGTGGTATTTGCATCAGGAGTTACCATATATCATTGCAAGCAACATATGCATAGATGGAAAAAAGATGACGGCAGCAGCAGGTTCAGTGAAATCTCAGGATCTCTCTGTGATAGGGACCTGCTAAAGGTTTGGTTTTATTTAGCGTAGCTTAAAATGTCATTGGCATATGTGTTTCTCAATTAACACCAATTTAATACACTCCAGAAGTGTTCTATTCTGAGCACAGGCTTCAGAGTTTACAAAGGATCTACCCTGACATTTCAGTACAGGATATCCAACCCCATTTACAATCAGGAAAGCACATTATGAAGGCTAGATTTTTTTTTTTCCTTTGACACTGTGTAATGTTGCCTTTAATGATAAATACAAAAGTCAGAAAATCCTAGCAAACGGTGCTGTAGTATGGAAATTATGAATCCCTCCAACCTCTATGAGTCACTCATATCCCCAGATGAAATGGTGCCTCACAGCAAATGCAGAGATTCAGCAAGTGGATGGTTGATTTTCATCCTCAGTGCCTCACTGATGCCGTGCATTTTGTTAAACAACTTCTCAATTGACAAACTGCAACTCACCAATAGAACAGATTTTAAGTATATTAAAAAAAATAACAAAACAAAACCCACCACGAAAAACTCCAACAAAGCCTAAACACAAGGAGAAGTAGCCAGTAACCCTGAAAACCCTGGGCTTTCTGTCAAAAATCGGAAGAGAGAAAGATGCTCTGGTGACAGATCCCTAAACGATAAATACAGATGTCCAACAGGATCCCAGAAACCAACTACCAAAAAGCTAAAGGATTATTTATTAACCAACAGAATGAATAAAGAGTAGGAAAGTATCATTTGATATGAACTTTACACAGACTATATGAATGTCTACAATCTATTTAAAAACAGCACCCAGCATTATTAATATTGATTTTGGAATATACAACTCATTAGATGAAGTGGGCCAAATTCAGCCCTGATGAAACCAGTAACTTCAGAGAAGCTGTATGAGACAGAAATATCTCTCTTCAGATCTAGTGAAGTGCTTATTCTGAAATCAATAACAACAGAGCGTACCTTCAAAAAACATTAGAAAAAACGGTTAAAGTCAAGCGTTTCAAAGTTAGGAAATACTGGCATTTAACTTGCCCATTAACTCTGTCCTGTTTTGTGTCCATCCTCTGCGCTGAAGAGGGAAAACCAGCCCAGGTTCTTGCAGTTCAAAAGTGTATCACATGGCATTCACACAAGAGGGCAGAAGTGTGATTGGAGGAACAACCTGAATTTGCCTTAATTGTCAATGTTTGGTTTTGCAATTTGCTTTAAACATTGTTTTTGCGTGAACTTTCCTCCTTTTCTGAAGGTTAAAAAAAAAAAAGAAAAAAAAAAGAAAATATAAAAACTAAATATATTACATACAACCACTAAAAGCTTTCCAAATCACACATCCCTGGCAAGGCTGAGCCTCTGCCCCTCTGCACAGAAGTCTACCATTTGAGCTTCAGGGTATGAGCTGGAGTCTGCAGAAAATAAGGTACAGTCTGGTCCGTAGCCAGGAGACCTCACCACTTTTTCTCGTTTCCCAGCTACACTGGTGTGGTAAACTCCAGCCAGTGTCAGCCTAGGGAGGGAGACAAGGGGAAACGGGATGTCCATGGAGGAGGCTGAGACAACACATGGTCCCCGTCCTGTGGCGGGTCCGAGGGTGCCCAGCGTGGGATGCGCTGCAGGAACGGAGGTGGTTTGGTGCCGGCTGAGCTGGCTGATGTTGTGACACTGAGACACACTACCTAGACAATGACAGCGAAACGGTGACTTTCATAGGCTTGTATCACCACTGGGTATGAACAGAGCCTCACAGCATGACAGAGTTGTACTTCTGAAAACCGGAATGGTTTTCACTAATAAATTTTAGAGAATGCTGAAGACAGAACAAATGTTAATGCTTTTTAGTCCAACAGGTTCTTTTAAAACTCACTAAGGCAACCTAAACGCAGCAGACTGCTACTGTCTCGTGCAATAAATAATTTGGAAGAATCTTTCTTTGTAACAACATTCTCACCTACGCATTGTCTAGAGCATCCGTGTTTGCATATACCCATATACATAAACACATCCTTGAACACACTGTTGGAAAGACTTCATTCTGAGCATGACTTGCCAGGAAACCTGGAAAATTCTGATATATAACAGGATAATATTTTAAGAGGTGCACACATTCAAAATGAGAATTTAATCCTGAATTCAATCAGCAATGCATGTTGAACTCCGCAAAACAGAGAACACTGAAACTCAAAATGATTATCCAAGACCTTTTTTCTTCCTTAAATCAGAAGAAATCTTGGGCTTCAGATTCTTCTATTCCTGGTTCCAGTGCAAGCCTAGAGTTTCTCATGGTGTCTGGTCCTTTGGAAACTGAACTCAAAAGACAAAACTCATTCACCAGGCACCCATGAGGGTATTTGTACCACTTAACTTGAGGCATCTAACTACTCACAGAGTCAGCAGAGGTTCCTAGCACGGCTGTTCTGAAGCCCCCTTTGGATGATCCTGCCTGTCTCCATTGACTGCACAGATGTCTTTGTCTCCTAATTTAGGTACCTAATTTAGATGAGGTTACATGGTGTGATGATTTCATGCTCAATCCCTCCTACAGTACACTTATGCACACAGAATCACAGAATAGTTTGGGTTGGAAAGGACCTTCAAGGGTCACCTAGTCCCAACTCCCCTGCAATGAGCAGGGACATCTTCAACTAGATCAGGTTGCTCAGAGCCCCGTCCAGCCTGGCCTGAGATGTCTCCAGGGATGGGGCATCTACCACCTCTCTGGGCAACCTGTGCCAGTGTTTCGCCAACCTCGTTGTAAAAATGTCTTCCTCATGTCTAGCCTGAATCTCCTCTCTTTTAGTTTAAAACCATTACCCTTTGTCTTGTCACAACAGGCCCTGCTAAAACATGCGAATTTCTCTGACCTATCCATAGCTTTGTCTGGAAATTTGGATTATTCTTTTCCTAAAAGCAGCTATTAATATAAACCAATTGTCCAATGGTTCCTTATTTGTTTTATTGCAATGAAATGGAAATTTTAACATCCTCATTTTTGAGCGTTCAGTTATCATCACTGAACCATTTTTTACATTATATTTCATAAGTGGCAGAGAACTTTACAGAAGTATTAATACAAATACCATGTCTGGCATTTGTATATCACTCCCCATTAAAACATCTCCTCCCTTCCTTCTCCCCCTCTAGCTCAAAACACATAGCATTGGGAAATGAGCAGGCAACTCCATCCCGTTAAAGCTGCAAAGAAAATCCGCCCAGCACAATGCAGTTATCACGTTGAACCAGGCAAAGGGCATGCCTCTGTGCAAGTTCTCCATCTGTGCTGGAGGTACAGCACCTGAAAGGGTTAAGGGAGTGAGGAGAGCTTTCAGAAATACCCAGAAACAAGGATACCTGCAGGGCGTGCTCAGTTTGTTTTGAAGATGTGTTGCTCTAACACAGTGGTTCACTGGTTGAATATATTGCTATTTGATATCCTGCTAGACAACTCCGTGGCTGGAGTTTTTGTGTCAGAGCAGTTAAGCTTTCCGTCAGGGATGTTCGCTTCGGCGCTGATCAAACCCTGGGCTTGTCTGCACAGGCAAGCCCACGGGACCGGGACCGGCTGCGGCGGGACTGCGCTGAGCACAAGCCCTGTGCGCTCCCCCTGCCCGGGCTGCCCAGGCGAGGGGCAGCCCCACCAGCACCCCGGGAGCACGCTGCACCCCACGGGGTACGCTCGCCATCCCCGCAGAGCAGAACGGAACACAGAGACTCGTCCGCTACGTGTTCACGCACTGCTTCTCCTGATTTCTAGCCTAAGTTACTCCTGCTCCAAACAGCCCCTTCCTTTTGTATCCTTTTCATGCCGCCTTCTCAGGGCTTTATTTTATTTTTTTTAAATCAGAAGGCAGGTGTGCAATATGCCCTCCTCAAGACAATGCCTAACCTCCTTCTAGGAGGACAGGAGAAGGAGTTCCATCCTGCCAGTCTCTTCTGCACCCATTCAGCTTGACTCCTGAAAACAGACAAATTCTCCCAGAGTGCTTCACAAATCTCCCCTCTTTGTCTCTTTGTATTGAATTCATCCATATATGTTTCATGACAGAAAATCTTGCCTCTCTAGTACATTGTCAGGACCCATTTTGAACTCTCAGCACTTAAAACTGAGGCGCTCAAATGTTATCTTTGTCCATAATAAAACTGACTGGTCTTTGCTTCCTGCCTTTTCACCGAAAAGGACTTTTCTTTACATCCTAAAGCAACCACATTTTCCTAATGGCCTCCTGTGAGGGACTTTATACAAAGCATTTCAGCACTTAATAAATCATATCCCCAGTTGTTCCCTGACCACTCCTTTGCAAACTCTTCCTAAGAAGGAGGAAAAACAACCTAATTAGTTCATCTTTGCACAGTACTTTGAAAATGAAAAGCGCTACGTCTGTTTAAACATTCTCACACCACCTGGTGCGTTGCTTTTGGTTCAGTCTCCCAAACTGATCAGGATCCAACACCGGCCCCTGTGGGAACCATCCCAAAGAGGCCTGGCCACCACCCTCACTTTCTGCCTTGTTGGGATGCTCCTCAGATGACATCAGTCTCCACACACATCAATATCCTTCCCAGAAAGAAAATATAAAAAAACCTCCAAATCCTAACTCTGTAGTTTGGCTGCATACTACAGAACTTTTTCTATAAATAAACACGCTCAAAACTCTCACTGTTTTGGGGACAGACCCTGAACCATTTACCCATATACTCATTAATATCTAGTTGCAGCAGCGCTGCTGGAGGAACAGTGGACTGTTGGAATAAGGGACTCACAGTACAAAACATGTATACTTTTGAAATTTTCAGTACTACGCAAACCAGCTGGAGAGTTACTAAAACGCAATAAAAGTAGCAACAACTTCTAATCAGTGCGCCTCTTTGGGTCTGGAAGGGAGTTTGGTGAAGAAACAAGTCAGTAAGAAAAAGATCAGCTCTCTGATTTACAACACAAAACATCAATTACATAAATTAATCCAAGGACAATTAATATCTTGTACAGTAGCAGGAAATTCAGACCCCGCTTGTGCCACACATGCAATGGGTTTGGAAGCTGGCTAGACCCCACATCATGTGGTTTTTATTGCCGAGGAGCTGGTATTATTTCTCTTTCATCTGATGCCTTTGCTTTTTGTTTTCTGCTTTTCAACGAGGGTTGCGGTTGTTTCTAAGCCATATGTCTCTAGTTTTGAGCCGCGTGGTTTGCCCCCTCTGTCTCTCATCATTGCTTTTGGCCCAGTTTCTTGACAGGAAATGCGAGATTTATTTTATCTGGCCTGAACTACATTGTTCCTTCCTGACTACTGGTGTTACTTCACTCCAAATAACATGGCTTTGCTCTTACTGCCTGCGTAAGGTCAAAGCCTGAGGGGAACAGGCACGTTTAAGAGCAACGGTGAGAGAAGAGGATAAGGCTTCAGGTCAAGAAAAGAGAATAAAAGGGAGAAGGGAGAAATGGTAAGCAATTAAGATGTGATGTAAGAAGTTTTGGTTTGGAGGAGATCCCCTGTTTTCCTTCAGCCAGCAATAAGCTGAACTGCTGCTATGGAATAGCTCTTGGATACATATTCAAGCCAAGCTAGTATTGCTAATGTTATCAATTGAAACAGAACATTGCCAGGTAATTTAGATCATAAATTCAAGGGGAAAAAAAACCAAACAGTTACCAAAATTGATACAAGATTTTTTTTAATGTTGCTCAAGATTTTCAGTCTTTCTCTGGTTGCTCAGCAGAACAAGCAGTCCAGAAATGTGAAATACATCCACAGTTGGAGGAAAGCAAGCTGAACACAAACAAATATATAAATGCTGAATACCAAACATCAATTCCTCTGCTGCTTGTAGAAGGATTTGTGGATCGTTGTCTGGTGCCATTAAGTACACAGTATGTTAACTTGTAAAAGGTGGGTCAGGATCTGCGCTAGTCATCGCAGCTCTGCTGAAACCCATGGATCTCAAGGTACCCAAGAGAAGAACAGCCTTGCAGTGCCAAACTGCTTTTTGAGTCAAAGGGCTAAAAAATCCCATCTCTCCTCACATACTTGACCTAAAATGAATCCAAAGCAACAAAGCAAGCTGATTCTCCAGCCAGCAGAGGCACACACCTTGCCAGCATCCCAGCCAGCAGTGCATTTACTCTGAGCAGGGAATGCAGCTTCAGCCTGCCCCACTTATTTGCTTTCATCCATGAAACTGGACTGAAGTAAGTTGCTCACAGCTTCAGATAAGCACAGAGGTAATGGGCACTTTTGCCTAAAACATCCCCAAACACTAGAGTAAGTACCTTTTTCAGAATGAATTCTTTATCTTAGGCTGATCTTGAATTTTGTTTTGTAAGACACTTCTGCCGAAGTCATCCCCCACAGCATTTTTATCCCTAATAGTTCGTTCAGAAGGACCTCAAATGCCTGCTGAAAGCCTGCAGTCACAAATTAGCTACTAACCAGCATGCCTACGGAGGCTCAAACACCTTTGGATAACACTGCAAGTTCTAATGCTTTCGTGACTTTCTACTGATACCAGGCAAAACAAATTGTTCAGGATGGGGCCAGAGGCCTGGGAGAAGAAGGCAAGGATGGCTATTCAAACAACTTGAATGGACACTAACGGCACTGCAAGTCAATAGCAAAAATTGGTCCACACTCCCTTCATGGGAGTCTTTCGCTACCTCCAACACTAAGGCACGTTACTGGGTCATCCCTGCACCCAGTGCTGGCGGGCTCCGTGGGGTGCAGAAAGCCAGAGCTCTGCTGCGGGATGTTCTGATCTGCACAGACGGGATCCCGAGCAACATCCCAGGTCTCTGATTCCCAAGCATCACATCATGCTCCCACACAAAGCCAGCCGGCTTCCTCTCACCTGAGGGAAAATGGTTCTCCGTACCAGCTGGAAGGTGGTGTCTGGGAGATGGTTCTTGCTTCTCATCCCAGAAACACAAGGATTGAGCACACAGATTCAAATAGCTCGTTTACTTGGTCACAGCTTAGAAAAGGGTCTGAAAAATGTCATAACTGGTACAAGGAAGAGCATGAGACCGAGTGGCTGCAAGCAGGGTGGGGCAGGGCTTCCCCTTTCAGCAGCAGGAGGTTGTCGCATTGGCATTGAATTGGACCACTACATGGCAAGGTGGGTAGAGCAGAGATTGTCCTTTACCTTTTGGGGTGCAAATTTCTAGCTGAGGTGTCGAGGCATTGTTTTACTGCAGCACACGACACTAGCAGCATCCTGACTTCCTACCTCATGCTGAAGCTTTTCTCTCTTCTATGCCATTGTTACCCCAAATTGCTTATCCTTATGAAATAGCGAGTCTCTTGGTGTCCTGGCTTGAAAACACATGATCAAGCCTTACGGTCCAGTTCTGTTCCCTTGTTGCTGAAGTCCGAAGACTGAAAAGCTTATTAAATTAAGAATGGTCATTTAGTAAAAAACTGATTAAAATTGGAAATAAAGTTGGCAAGAGCTTTTCAGAGTGGTAAGGCAAATATGCCCAGTATCATCTTCCTGAAGCTCATCCCCATACTCGCAAAGTGAGAGGCTAAAACCTGTGGGTCGCCTTCAGCAGTGCTTTGTATCGTTCAGAGTCTACTTACTTCATTGCAATTAGGTTTAAGTGGTGTTTAGCGTTCCATGATTGCCCTACTTTACGGTCCCTTCATTTTCCCAGCTTAAAAAATAGCGATGTTGCAACACTGTAGTGTTTCTGTTGTGATTGTCATGATGGAAGCAGAGCCAATGCAATTTGCCCATGTTTTACTAACCGCCATCTGGCAGGGATATGGTGACATGCGAATCTTCACAGGACTCTTGTTTTTCAACTATCTGCTGGACAACTAAGGAGATCACCAGGCTGCTGGGATGAGTGCCAGATGGGAGGCAGGTATGTTTATGAGTTTAAGATTCTTATTTTCTTTCAGTGCTTTCACATGCTGTTCATGGAGTGGCAGGAAAAGTGAAAAGGGGGAGGAAGGGATGAGTCAGTGACTAGACTACAACTGTTCAAAATCACTTTGAAGTTCTGCAAAATGCAGTTGTTTCACAGTCGACCTCTAATTTGCTGTTTGTTCACTTGGCCTTGAGGTCTGGATGGGCTGTGGAAGGGTTCTTATTTTCCAGTGCCTCCAGTCTGACGGGCAAGCACGCTGCTGAACATGCAGACAGCGCTCAATAAAACGGCCACGCTTGCCTCTCTGCCTCATCCTTGTACCTCTGGTGAGCGCTGGGGTGATGGAAGGACAGTCATATGCTGCCTCACCAGTAACTACAGGCAGCTGACATGGTGTTAGCAGAGCGGCTAAATCTCGCACAGAAATCTTAGACGCACAGAGTTACAGCAGCTTTGTACCAGAAAGAAAGCACTCGAAGAACAAGACACAAGTCTCTGCACATCTCCCTGGACTTCAGGGCTTCTACGATGGCAAAAACCATCATGACAAGATGGAGATTGAGTCTTCCAGACAATAAGCGCCCATGTAACCCAAAAGATAATGATGACATCAAAACTATATAACTATTCTGAAGTTTACATAAAAATCCCACAAGAAAAACCAGCAACTTCTGAATGGTGAAGACGACTGCGGACAGTGGATGAAGCGGTCAGTAGATCACTGCTCCTCAAATGATCCAGGAGGTAAGTTAACTTTGCCTGGAACATGCTCAGGTCTCCGATACCTGATGCCTGTTAAGCGCCACTCCTAGATCCCGTGTCTCTGGGTCTCCTTAGGAGGGGTGACAGCTCACTGCTGTGGGTCTCAGCTGGCAGGAGGGTGTGCAGCAGCTGCCCAGCTCACCAGGGCTGGAATCAGCACCGTCTCCTGTCGGCATTTCAGAAAAAATCAGCAGCTTCAGCAAATTCATCTAACACGTGCTGACATAAACTATTTCAGTAACTCTGCAGTAAATATTAGTCCCTGTCACACCCCGCCTACCTATACGCAACGTCTTACCCTGACTCACCTTCTCACAGCGGGGCCAAAAAATAGAGTCTAGTTTTAGCCACCGTAATGACTAACATTCATAATGACTAACGAAGAACTACAGCTAAAAACACAAGCTGCTTGAGCTTAAACTAAACAGTCATGGCTCACCAGCTAGGACTGAAAGATTCACATTCAGCTCAAATGTAGAGGAGTATCTGTGGCACAGTCTCACCAAAACGTTACATTAACAGAGCTACAAACAATAAATCCTTATTACAGTAGGCTTCTCGTAACAAATATTTCTGATGAGGAGGCTGGTTTGGAAGAACCCTGTATTGCATCAATTAAGCAAAACAAACAACTCCTCACAAATTTCCCCCTAAACAAAAAGCAGAGCACAAACAAACAAAATCCCTCACCTGTCACACTCGGGTTGGAAATCAACCTGTGGTTCTAGTCGAGGGTAAAGTATGCCACCTGCACGCATACCTTCCCTTTCTTCCCTCACTCTAGGTAAGGCAATTACTCTGGAAATTATCTGTTCCATTGTTAATTAAATATCTATAAATTCACACACTCACAGACAGTCTCTCTCTCAATAGGTCTTGGCATAAGGGAGCACACAGAATTTTGGCAACGAGCTGAGAGTGGAATAGGCGGCACAACCTAGACATGCCCAAGCCTTCTCGACACAGGAACAGCTTCTCTTCCCTGTGCCAGTGGTTCGCTCGGTGCCAGCTCTGATGCACACCCCCCTTCCAGGAATGGCTCTCATCCATGCTGGCAAAAAAAATGATAGAGAAGAAAATATGAAATTACTCTTCAAAATGTAAGTGGAAGGATGAGCACGACGCCAAGTGAGAAGTATCCAAATGTGAGATCCCACACTGCTACATGTCAGTTGGAAGGATGACACACAGACAGAAAGTCAAGCAAACAGGTTCGTCCACAAAGGGAAGCTAAAGGAGATAATTTGCATTTTGGAAAATAAAATATTTAAAGCAGCACTGCACAAATTATAAATAAAAACACTAACTGCAGTCATCGAGAATGTGAGCACCCTATGTGGAAGCTGGCCAGCAAACCCCTTCATTAAATACAATATGATCAGAAGGAAATAGAAAAGTGGCTACAGACCTCTGAAGGCCAGCAGGTAATGCAAGCCAATTGGTTATTCAGTTCTAATTAAGGGATCCAATCCTTATTTTGGACTGTTCACAGAAGAATAAAGCAAGAGTTCAGGGTGAAGTAAAGTCTACTTTATTTAACACTCTGTGACTGATTATAAGGGAGCAGCAAGTTCCAGATGGGTGGGAGTGCTTACAAAAACCCTCTATTTTCCTACAACTTACAATCAATGCTTTTAGTTTCCATGCATTGTAATGTTGCCACTTAACACAACAAGCACAGCAGAACAAAGAAATGTGAAACCAACTTTGCACCAAAATTTGAGGACTGAACAGGACATGTTTTTACACTCAAGAAAGGATGCAGTTCAGGCTTCTAATTTTAGCATCTTATTCAAGACGACACCTGATTTAGACTGCTCCTTGGTCCAGCCCTCACCTCTGACCTAACCCTAAGAAACTGTTCAATTCTGTTGTGAAAAATATGCAGGCTTTTTTAGGGCAGAGATCATGCCCATTTCTGTGCTGTAGAAAAATCATCATGCAGATAGCACTTTAAAATAATATTAACTCCAGCTACTATTTATTTGCCACTATCTGTTTGTAAAAGCTACTATAATTTTAAATGAACAATCATTTTGCTTTTTAAATTAATCTTATTCATGTCCTCGTAACCACCCAGATTTATTATTGTTGTTGTGCAAATCACATGGAAACATGGAAATTCCAACAGTTTGTGAAAAACGTAGTCCCTTTTCTGTTATAATTGCAAGTTCAAGAAACTGTTCATTTTTACATTCAGAAAGGGCAAAATACTTTCACATTGTGATTCCCATTCTGTGCCTTTGCCCACCCCGTACCTAATCCCCACTGACTTGGCACAGCAGTGGAAAAGCAGCAGGACCACGAGTAATGGTAAAAGCCTGGAACTCAGCAGCCTTAATTGATTCATATTCTGTGAAGAGAAAAATAAAAGGTCTATGTTTGTCTCCTTGCAGAACTCCTAAGTAAACTCTGCTAGGTTGAGAATGTGCATTAGGCTCATCATGTTTTTGCAGCTCAGCAGAGCTAGGTAACACAACTTGCATCCACAAGGATTTCCCCAAGCAGCCACTGTAAAAGGGTTAACGACTGATATTTCCATTAAATCTGACCTACCCCTCAGTTTTGCAGTAGCCTGATATAATCCTCGTTCTGCACCTATTTGCATGGACAAATGGAGTCACTCCATAACAAGTAACGCACAACTCTCGCTTTAACAAAAGGTCAATTCATTTTAAAAGGACCCACACAGTGTTATTTGTACTTAAGCTTAAAACAAACAACCCAGGGCAAAGCCTGCCTACGCACCGTGCTGCTACTTACCGAGAACTAAAAGCTCTGTATTCAAAACTTAATGGACGCCGAATACATCTGCAGTCGTCCGTGTGTACTTTGAACAGAAATCAATACTATCACCTCGCAACTGCCAGCCAGGATGATGCTCAGCCTCCCTGAGCCCTCCAATCCAAAACCATCTCGGCCTTAAACTTTCAAGGACCAGTTACAGTCTCCTTTGCTGGGAACTCATAGGCAGGTAAGAACAGCAGCAACAATAAAAAGCCCTCAAACCCTTTCTAGAGGAAGCCATTCTTTTATCTACTTATTTTTAAATCTTGACTCGGAATTTGGTTTTGACACAAAAAGATCAAGGATGGATGTCTATGAGGAGTGACTACAGGATGTGTATTACTTTGGCCAGTTGTTTGAACATACTGAAGTTCAGAACAGTCTGAATAACAGGATAGGAGCTGACGATCTTAACACAAAACCACTAGGAAGTGAAGTAGCACTCAGACTTACTCCTAGAAGGTGTTTCACCAGATCGGGTTTGTGGCAGCACTAGCTGGGCAGCATCTTTGTCTGTCTGGAAGATGCAGTGAAAAGACCCTGACGCTGAAAAGTGCATCAATTAATATTCCAGCACATATTTACTAAATATGTTTTACTAGGAGATTTTAATATTTGCATTAATGTCAGAAATATTTTTTATAGATCTAAAATATTAATTGCTCTGAAGCTGAAATTACCATACGCTCCATGTTTCTTAGGGATGCTCGGGAATTTTCTGTTATGCTTTTCTGACACAAAAATAGTCTTCACTAAATCAAAATTTCTACAAGAAAGTTTTGGTTATGTCAAAATACTCTAATGAAATTAAATATTTTGAGGCAAAGGTCAATGCAATTTGAATTATTTCAGTATATTTAAGCTACCTGCAATGGCTACACTTGATTATATTAATATTTAACCTGAAGTATTTGTGCAAGCAACTGAAGCAATTCTGGAGCAGTTAGCATAAAACTTGCAAAGGACAGGTAGAAAAGACTGAAATAATATCTGCATTTAAAGAAATTAAAATTAGGAGAGTTACAAATTTCAGTTTACCTTCAATTTCCAGAAAATCTGAAAAAAACAAAATAAATTTTGTAAGCATGTGGGCAGTAACTAGGAGCTAGATAATACACATCAGTATTGATCAGCCAAGAAAATATATTGTTAAACAAATCCCATTTCCTTCTGTTACTTATAGTCCTGTGCAGAGCACAGACATAGTAGTTGCCATAGTTGGATTGTGGTTCAGTTTTTGAAGCTGCCTGACACTACCTTCACATAAGTAAAATATATGATATTCAAGACACATGATCTTGCTGGAGCTATCATAGGACAGATAGGAAAACAACACACTGTTACAAAGAATGTGTTATTAATAGTTCATTACTAAAATGGAAGAATGCACAGAACTGCGTTCTGCAAGGATCTGCCCTAAATCTGGCGCTACTCAATATTTTCAGTAACAACTTGGACACTGGAATGAAGAGTGTTCTTACGAAATCTGCAGATGACATCAAACTGACAGAGACTGTGAGTAGGAAGACAAAATCGGAATTCAAAATGATCTTGGAAATTGGAGGAGCAGCCTGAAAAGGATGCAATCAGGACAAGAAGATGTAGCTATTATTAGGTAGAACAGTTAACTGCATAAATGCAGGATTGGGAGCAAATGATTAAGGAACACTTCTTTGGGAAAGAATCTGGGTGTTGCAGTCAATTGCAAGCCAACAACATGATGATATTGTGAAACAGGCCAGCATCACACTGGGATACATATCATCATATTATACAGGAAAGTACAGGAAGAAAATCCTTCACTCTGTTCATCACTGGTAAGACCTCTCTAGGGAACTATTTTGGGGCACTTCTCTTGAAAAGAGATGTAGTCTACCTGTAGATGGTTTCTAATTCCCACCCTAAATTTTATGAGCGCTGTATTTACGAATATCTTTTTTCTTATCCCTTAAATTGTTCTTCTCTTTTTTGGTGTTCTACTACCAGGTAAATCACGTATCTACTTGATCTTGCTAGGTTAAACAAATCAAACCCTTTATTCTTTTTCATTAAATACACCCTCTGTTCCCCAGATAATTTTTGTAGCTATTCTTCAACTCATTCCAGTTTAAATGAACCTCTTTAAACACATGTAAATGGAGCTGTACACAATATTCTACATGCTTTGTACAATGGCTGTCTTCCCTCTTTTGCTGGAAGTACCAAACCTGACACAACCTGCACTCATATTGCCTTTTTCACATAATTACATTTAATGTTTCAGAGTAATCCTATGATCACCTAATTGTCCACATCTTTCCCCCTCACTCTGAAGAAGGGAAGAGATTACAAGGTATAGCAAACATTTTTGTTATTAGTCCTTACCCAAATGACCTTGTTGTTTATGTTACAAAGTTTTATCTGACTGTTAATCCTCTGTTCCTCAAAGTCATCTAATTTTTCTTTACAGCATTCTGATCCTCCTCTAAAATGATAGTGCCTCTCAAATTTGTATTGTTGGTTTCTGTTTAAAACACAATTCTAAGAGTAATTTAAGTTCATTCTTTATTGGTCCTCTTTTCCCTTTTTATTTAGGTACACGAACGACAAAAATCATGATTTTTTTTTTTAAACAGCAGCCAATCACATGAAGTTTTGAGTCATTAATTCCACAACTGTCATGACAGAACTCTCTCACTGCTGAAAGACTGGTAGTACTCTTATTCCTTTTAACCCCTGTGATACGTTTATATTGATTGAACATTTTCAAAGCTGACACTGCAAGTTGGGGGGGGGGTGGGTGCGGAGGGAAGCGAGGAAGGTGAAAATTGCAGTTCCCAATCAGGCAATAGGCTTTGCCAAAGGTCAGCTCTGCACTGGAGTTCACAGTTGTAAAATACATTATTTTCTCTCTAAATAAAATGCAAGATACTATTCGTGATCTACTATATAACCACATTTCGCAGTGCTATAAAACATACTCTTTTCTACGTAATGGACTCCTCAAATACATATTGGAACTGACAGCACAGTTCTAGGTTTGATGATAAAATTATAATCTGAAATTTTGTGGCCTGTCGTAAGGAGGAGATCAGGCAGGAAGAATGTACAGCCCAGATGATGGTTCTTTCTGGCTCTACACTGATCTCTACAGCTCCTCATATTCACTGATTACAACAAGGACAAACGCATTATCAGATTAAACAAACTATTTGAAACACTGCTACCATTCTCAAAAATAGTCTGTTGGGCTACTTTAAAAATGAATCAGATCTATTTTTATTTTATTTTACTGAAATATCAATGTGTGCGCACAAAAGGATGGGACAAGGAAAGTCGGGGATGATTTGTGCATTAGAGTTGCTCTTTTTCACAGTCTTGTGATTCGTGCTCTTCCACGGGTTTCTGAAGCAAGTATTTCAGATCCAGCTGCTGCACAAGCCCAGTAACTAGTCCTCATCACAAGTTTCCTAAGGAGTCTCAGCAGACAGATGGAAACGATACACATGCGCAGCGGCCACTCCAACACAATAGAGCCACTGTATCAGTAATGTGGGAAATACAGCATCCCTCCATCCCCGGGCAGGCTTTCATGCACTGGATTATAACAGCTCCAAAGAAGTGTTTGTGGTCCACTGAGTCAGTCATCTGCACATTAAAAAGTCATAGTTGGCACTATCATCTCTTTGGCACAACTCTTTAAACATAACCATTAAAAAGGAAAAATAAAAGGAATATACCAAAGCCTCACAAAAGTCAGAATAATTTAGTTACTTGTGACCAGCAAAGCACATTAATACGCACTTAGCTTGACTCTGGCACAACTAAAGACAGGGCTTACGTCTTTTGCTGAGTCAGGATCTTAGCATTGAACGTTACCTAAAATTGCTCTGCTGCTGAACACACTAGGTACATTCTTAATCTAAAATTGATATCATACCACATACCCCGCTATTAGTAATAATGGAGTAATATCATCCCCACATTACCAAGTAAGATGCACTGTCATTCTTATATTCCAATGGCATATCTTTTTCAGAGAGAATCCCATGTAATTTGTTTATATGCACCTTAAAAGCAGTTGTTTCCCACGTTTGTGCAACCAGCTGCTAGCAAAACATAGATGAGCGTGTACTGAAGGGCAGCCTGCCCAGCCAGCGTGACCAACTCCGCACAACTGGAGTGTGAGCAGAAATGAGGTGTCCATCAACTGAGGTGTTCAGCCTGGCGGAGACCTCATCGCAGTCTACAGCTTCCTCACGAGGGAGGAGGAAGGGTAGGTGTCGAACTTGTCTCTTTAGTGACCAGTGACAGAACCCGAGGGAATGGCAGGAAGATGTGCCAGGGGAGGTTTAGGTTGGACATTAGGAAAAGGTTCTTCCCCCAGAGGGTGGTGGAGCACTGGAACAGGCTCCCCAGGGAGGTGTCACGGCCCCAAGCCTGACAGTGTTCAAGAAGAGACTGGACAAGGCCCTCAGACACATGGTGTGACCTGTGGGGTTGTCCTGTGCAGGGACAGGAGCTGGACTTGATGATCTTTGTGGGTCCCTTCCAACTCGGGACATCCTATGACTGTATGATTCGATGATCAAGCAATTACTAAAATTCACGCTTCGGCTGGACTGCCGGGTCTGAGAGCCACCTTAAATCCCAGCACCTTGGGTGGGCCGGGGGAGAGGATGCAGCAGAGCTGCTGTCCCATACGCTGCTGCTGTTTCCTTCGGTGGCTTTGCTGTCGCGGCTGCCCAGCTGCTGGGTGAGGGATGGCTCAAGGCCCTGCAGCAACCAGGGAGGACTCGGAAGCAGAGAGGCTCTGAGAGCAAACACCGCACAGGGTTAGTGACAAGCACAAACAGAAACAACCTTTTCCCATCATGGTCAGTAACCTCTTAAAAACACATTCCCATCAGCTATTTTTGATGCTGAAAGATTACTGCTGGGGTTGGTAGGGAGATTTTTTCCTGCTTACAAGCATTGCCATGGGATTGAAAGAATGAATGGGGGGACTTACTGCTTATAGCCTTGAACACCATGTGTTTGAGGATGAAGAAGAGAAGATCTATGCTAGGGGACAGAAGACGGGAGGATTTGTTCTCCCCATTCATTTGAGGAACAGCACTTCACAGAAAAAAAAAAAGCAAAATAAAAAAAAGAAAGGACTAATTTCGATGACAGAGCAGGGAGGGTGCAGACCTCAAAAATGCTTCATCTTGGTTGTCAGCTTTCCTTATATACAATGGCAATAGTAATTATAAAAACAAGTAATGTTGCTTAAGTACTTGCTTAAGTACTGAAGACATATAACTCTGAAAGCATGTGCAATGTGATTACAAATAAAAGCTGTGGTCTGCCATTAAATTCAGCTATTTCAGAGTTTTAAGATAAAAAAAGATGGCAACTCAGGAATTAACATTACTGATGCTGTTGCAGTACCATCAGCCACCAAACTTCAAGTAGAGCCTGTGTTGTATTTCAAGATTTTATGTCCACCTACTAGGACTGATTACCTCCTCTTAGTCCCTGAATGGCAAGGGCACTTCAGGACACGCTTAAATGTATCTGTATCTAGGAAGTACTTAAATGTGTACTCACACAGAGGGATATTTCTCTGAACCAGGGTTTCTTGGAGCTGATGCTACTGTAGCCTACTATCCGGTACAAGTCTGGATGATGTGACTGGTGATTTATGAATAACAAACCCTTAAAAAAATTGTCACCTGGCCAGTTTTTTGATTCTATATTTACATACACAGACACAGAGAAGCACAGTAACGGACACTTAAAATTTATGCGTAATAAATGAAAAAAAATACAATTCTGAAACTAAGAGTCAAAACATTCCTTGGTTTTAAATAATCATCCCTGGGTGCTTTTGTATTTTCCATACAAAGTGCATAGGATCAGCAAAACTCATACAGACAAGATTTCCTTGGAAAACATTAAGGTCCTTAGACCACTGGAAACATCCAGTCATTACTACCAACCTCTTCCCCCACTGAATAACTCCATTAGCTTTGAAAAAGATAAAATCATAGAATTATTTTGGTTGGAAGAGACTCTTAAGACCATCAAGTCCAACCATAACCTAAATCTAGCACTAAATCACGTCCCTAAGAGCCTCATCTATACATCTTTTAAACACCTCCAGGGAGGGTGACTCCACCACTTCCCTGGGCAGCCTGTTCCAATGCCTGACAACCTTTTCCATGAAGAAATTTTTCCTAATATCCAATTTGAACCTTCCATGGCACAACCTGAGGCCATTCCCTCTTGTCCTATTGTTTGTTACTTGGGAGAAGAGACTGACACCTTCCATGCTCCATACTACGACCTCCTTTCAGGTAGCTGTAGAGAGTGAGAAGTCTCCCTTCAGCCTCCTTTTCTCCAGGAAGTGATTGCTTTAAGGGAAAACAAAGTGCTCGGAGAAAAAACCCCTCCTGGAAACAAGAGCATCCTCTCCTTGCTGGCAGTGAATACAGACCAGTGTTGTACGCCCATAACTCTGCAAGCGAGAAGATACTCCTGCAAAACCCCCAGCTCACTGGGGAGGACTCGGACAACTATATTCAGACAAGCTGCACATACACCCTCTTTGCCAGGGCTAAAGTCTCAACAACCACATATTACATAGGAAAAAAAGTTATTTTCACACCTTTGTCCTGCCCCAGGATGGGCAAGATAAAGAACTGTGCTCAGAGGGTGTTTTTTGGAGACAGAAGATGCAGATCAGCATGTAGCTGGGGAAAACCAGCTGAATTGGACAGTAAGATGAGAGAGGAGCTGCAGAGAATCCTGATGCAGGAAAGACGAATTGTACTTCAGATGCAGTATCAAGGTTATTAAAGTCGTCTTTATCAGGTTGTGCAAACACATAGCCACATATAATTGTTTACAGCTCTGTCAAAGATACCTGAGGCTTTGGGTCCTGCAAAACACAGAGCAAGAAAGGGTCTTTATTGACTGAACAAGCAGCGACCTGTTACTGAATATGTTTGTTACCACTTCCAACGTGATCGTGTGTCTTGAGCCATGATATGACATAAAGGGCCCTTTCTGCTAAAGAAAACCCTTCTCTGCCTCAGAATTTGTAATAACACTTTTTTAAAAATAGTTAGGATTCATTATATCTGGCTGTTTTTTTCCTAACCTTTCTGGCTCGCACACTGGCAAGGCCACATTCAGGGTACTTCTGGCTCCTAAAGGGGATAGAATTTTCCTTTATATTTTGAAACAGGAATCAATGAAAGCTGATTACTTCGGCAATTTTTGATGACTTCAGTACATAGTTTCTTGCTTTGCTTTGTGGACTTGGTCTGCTGTTGGCTTTTTGTTTGGTTGGGTTTGTTTTGGTTTTGGGAGGGTTGTTTTGTGGTTTTGGTTTGGTTTTTAATGTTTTGTTTGTTTTGGGTTTGGTTTGCATTTGTTTGTTGTTGTTGTGGGTTGTTTTTGTTTTGTTGGGGTTTTTTTTTAGGTGCCACAATGCTATCAAAGTACAAATTACTATACATGGTATTCGCTGACATTACAAGCTGCGATCTGGCATTGAAAGCATCTTAACTGAGCTGAGATAGTGCCATATACTCTGTGACAGATTAGTGCACCAGCAAAAGGAAAAGCTCTCATTTAGGTAGCACAGCAGGCTTTTGTCCACCATATTACATGTGAATTCCATGACCTGAAACTCTTGATGACTCCTTAGCAGCTAAGGAGAACTGCTAGCATCCTCATTTTTTACAGCACTAACTTTTCCTTTCCGATCCCCTTCATCCTTTTTTCCTACCTCAATACTTTGCAACACAAAAAGGATGGCAGCAAAAGTTAACATGCTTTAGCAGTCCCCACAGACTGCTTAAACAAACACTGCGATTGCAATTTAGACAATCTGGAGTCCATTCAATATTAAATCCCCATCCCAGGCTACAACTGCCAAACAAATAAAGGATTCATGGAGTACTTTACACTGTCATTTACTACCGCAGCCATTGTCACTTGACAATCCAGAGGAGGAGCCTGTGGGGTCTGATACTGCACCAGCTACATCTGTCAACAAGAAGACAGAGAGCTCCGTTAAGCAAACAGGCTTGATCCTGCTTTACACAGTCTCCCTTTGTCTTGCCCCAGCTGAGCCTCTTCTAATCTTCTCAGGCTATCTTCAGCAGCGCAAGCAAGAACTTCTGCTAGAACCAGGCAGACAAAAGATGCCTTTCTTCACCACTGCGTACTGTTTAAATGTTTACGCCACTCCACCTCTGTCCCCTCACCTTTATCCCATGTTCCCACCCACCGCACAGCTGGAATGAACACATTATATTATTTGCGACAGCAAATTATACCAGTGTTTGTCATCTCAGAGAGGGGGAAAAACCTCAAATCACCTAAAATAATATTATCAAAACAAAAACTTTGTAGGTTTGGGGCTGAAATGCACTACACGTTCTGCTCTCCCTCTGCTGCAATTTATTTTAGTTACTTATTCTGAAGTGGCACCAAGCTCCCATTGTGCTACTTCATGTCAGGATGAGCTGGTTTGGTTAAAGAGCTCTCATTTGTCTCCTGTAGAAAGCCACTGGCATTAGGAATATTCATCACCTCCAAAAACTGAATCCACCTAGAGACATTTAGGGAAAAGTGGTCAAGGCACATTACTCTAGATGTCCAGGGCGGCAAATACTAGCATTAGAAGTCTTGCACTGAGTATATTTTTTCCATAGCTAGCCATCTCAAATAATGAGTCCATGTGCAGTGTCACCAGGTAAACCCACAGGACACACTTCATCTCAAGGAAAACAAATGAATGCAAGACCTCCAGCTGTTTCGGCATCAGGAACTGCAATATTTATTCTGGAAGGAGCAAACAACAGATGTGGTTGGATAGCAAGAGTTCATCTGGTTTTCAACCACACTTGAAATAAAACTTCAATTTGCCATTATCATGTCAAAAGCACTTGATAAATGTCAGGAATTTCGGGGAAATCCTAATGTGTAAACCTCGACTTCCAGGTTAGAAGGGGACTCACAGGACAAAATCCTATATCAACATCTGTTAAAGCAACTATTAGCAAAAAAGAAGCGCTCTCAACTTGTGAAATTCACAGGAACTACATCTGCAATTTCCCTCCCCCTTTGCTCAATGATGAGAGATTCCACAACACGCCACCTTGAAATGCTCTTGCCAGGGACGTTCCCCTGCACAACGGCATTGGCAGCCTTTTGTGGTGATCACTTTATAACACCTGAAGGAGGGGTACTTTTGTAAATAAAATCGGCATTAACACGACCCCACCTTCCCGCTGTGCGCCCTCCAGCTGCCGCTCGCCCTGTGCCGGGGGACACGTGGATCCCACCACTGGCACCGCGGGTCGGAGGGCGGCAGCTCCCCAGCCCGCACAGCCTTCTGCATCGCAAACTGATATTCATGGTGCCTTCTTGATACCAGAGCCTTCAGCTCCTTTTGTTGCTGTGTGCTTCGGCAATTTCCTTTAAAAATACAACGGAAAACAGTTAAAAGGGATGCATACTCGAAAGTTGCAGTTCGATGACTATGATCTTTCAAGGTCCCTTCCAATCCCTAACATTCTGCGTGATTCTGTGATTCCCTGAAAATATGACCTAGCCCGAAAAGAAGCCCTAGCATGGTTTTTCAGGATGCTCGAAATATAAGTCCTACTCCAAAAATAAGCCCTAGTTACAGTTCATGAAAAAAGTCAATTTAAATAGTGACCAGGCAGCTATACATGTTAAAAATAAGCATCTTTCAGAGAAAAAACTGATATAAGACCCTGTCTTAGTTTCGGGGAAACAGGGTACCCACCTGTGCTCTAGATCGTGGGGAGTTAATGTTTTCTCCCCACATACATAATCATGCATTTCGTTAGAAAGCAGACTGATGCAGTATATTGGACATGACTGACAGAAAGATCTGTAGAGATACAAATCTAGGGGAGAAAAACAAAAAAATTACTAGGTGAAACTTGACGTAAATAGGTCTGTACCAGGAGTGAATCTAGCTGGTTAAATATATATTAAAATCTGAATATCTCTTCCAGTCTCTCATTCATCCCTCCACAAAAATGGAAGATAGAAATTCTATTATCTCAATAGTATTTGCTGTCAGCAGCATTATTCTCTACCAGTAGGAGAGCCACACAGCTCTCTACTCCTTCACTATGAAGTATACCCCTAACTTTATATCCAATTCTGTTTAGCTGCGTTTTGATTGCTGTGGCTCAGCAGCGGAGGCCACTGCATTTTTTTTCCCTCTGCCTGAGAAGGTACGTTGCTCCACACAAATAGATTTGATCCTTGATTGTACCCAAGCATCATTTCCTAACAAATAAATAATTCAGAATAACAATTTACCTCTGTTCCCCTCATGTTGGCACTCTCACTTTTTAATCCTGTAAGCTTAAGGACATCAGAAATAACAAACTTTTCAGGCCGAGGTTACAATTTCTCTATATACTAAGGGCGCAAATTCCACATTCATTCTAAGCTTTTTGCCTCCCCTGCGCTTTGGTGTCCTGTCCCTCATTTGAGGTATTCGTCACACATTTTTAAAGGCCCATGTCACGCACGTGGGTCTTGGCAGGTTACAAGTTACAACCAGCAGCCTGTGTGACCCATGCAAACCCACTTCTACCCCCCATCCGATTTCTTTTCTTCTTGCTCTCCAAATACCATCTTGTCTGCCCCTGCTGAGATATCGCAGAAATGTTCTTCATCAACATACAGTGTCATCTAACACATGGAGCCTGCCAAGTTTTCATGTTGTTATATCAGGAAAACATCCCTCAGGGGCAAGGGGAGAGGAAGAGGTCATTTTTCATCTATGGAAGAGTGAGTAACCCTTTTCCTTTGGGACTAAGAGGATCCTAATTTAACAAACCTTCTTCCCTGTCACACTGCTGCTGCTCACTTGCACACCACGGCAGGCTCAGCAGCACGAGAGCCGGAGAATAAAGCGCGCTTGCAGGGAAGTAGCAGTTAAACTTGGCTTGGCATGCTGGAATTCAAAATAATTAAAAGCAGAATGGGAGAGAAGCCAAAAGTGTAGGACTTTCCAGCACAGAGGAGGGAAATTTGTCTGGTTTCCAGGTGTGATGAGCAATCCTCAAAAGGCTCTTGTCAGTTCAAAGAAGGAAGCCCAAAATGTGGGTTCTTAGGTGAACTTTAGTCAAACTGTATAAATCTTTTGAATCTTCAAAAAGATTCAGACCTAGGGATCACTCAGAAATAGGCTTTTTCAGGAATTGAGTGCCTTTAAAACCAAAACGAAACAAACAACACAAAAAACTTCTTCAGTATTTTCCAGGCAAACAGGCAATATACCACAGAAAGTTTTCCATGATAACCTAAACTTTTTTTTCCTTGGAGTAGCAGCCCAAAAAGGGATTCAGTAGCTGAATGGATGTTCATTTCAGCTGTGGACATTTGTATTGGGACTGGTACTCACGCTGCCTTAAGGCTTAGGCTCTCCTCAGCTAAATGCAAAGTAAGGGAAGACACAACACAAAATATCGTCCAGCGGCTTGATGAAAAGTGGCTGCTGGTTGGTTTCCTTTTCAGAGGCATCTCTGATGACTCCACAGATAAATCAAGCCCAGTGATACACAGGACGTTTTGAGTGAAATGGTGTCTGGTAGGTTTTTAAAACAGCACTACTGAAAACTGTTCTCCTACCCACAGCCCAGACCCCACAGAATTACACAGTATTAAGTCGTGGGTTTGCATTAAGGTCCCACGATATGAACTCCTTATTAGCCTACCAAATGGAGACTGTATCCGAGATCAAAATTAGCTCACTTCCCAGCACTGGTATACATGAAGAAAAAAAAAAATGTTCCTCTCATTAAAGCTCTTCCTGAAACATCAGAAATGTAACTGAAATTGTTCATCCTGAAAATGTTGAGTCAGTTGAAGTAAAAAATTCTGCTTTTTTCAGCTCTAAATCAGTTCTGTGTTTGCAGCAGTATCGGCCTCTTATCTAAACCAAACCTCTGGCTTTACTTGAATTTGAAATTGTTCTCTTAGCTCATTTCTGTGACACAGCCTAGCTTGATTTAGCAATGTTAAGCAATAATATCCTGCAAATACTTCCCACTGGTGACCCATCTATAAAGACAATAAGATAGAGCATGCAGAACTCTGCAGCCACTGTTTTTTTGCCTCCCCTTTCATCCAAGCCAGGCAGCAATCACCAGAGGTGGTAAACACCATATTCCCTCTAACAGAACTACAGAGGAATGTTTTTGCATGGTTTTCCATGTCCCACATACAGGAACTTAAATGTTCCAGCAATTCCAAATGCAATGGAAAATTTTGTACAAAAAGCTGTAAAGCTTTCAAGACTTTTTTCCTTTCTGATTTTGAATTACCTTTTCTAGTCTCAGAAAGGACACGGAGGGGGGGAAAAAAAAAATCTCAGAGATGGTCTCCAATTCCTCAGCAACAAACTGTGCTTTCTGCCTCTCTAATTACACCTGCACGAATCCCTTGGGACACAGACTGACCTTCTCAATCCTCCCAGTGGTGTAAATCACATCTCACCAAATCGCGGATCGAGCCTCTGAGCATTACTCTGCGGTTCCCAGGCTGTGTTTCTACGCCAGGACCACTTCGTTTTGGGGCCTGCAGGTTTTCACATGCTGAGGAACTCTGACCGACCAGTTAGTAAGAAGGAGTAAAAGAATACCATCCTCCATTCAAAGGATTTGTTTTTCTGTAAAGTACAGGGTAAAGGGTAAAAACAAAACAAACAAACCAACCACACAAAAAACCACACCAGCATAAGTAGCAGATGCACAGATCTCACATACATTACTCTCGCTTCCTCCTCTAATTCTTCTCTGTTCATGAAAACCCATATCTTCTGATAGGAGGAGCAAACTCATCTAACTCGACCTGTTAGCCAATGCTCCTTGAGCATCTTCACCCAAAACACTCAACCTCTGCTTTTTTTTCCTTCATTCCATCTTTAAGTTAGAAGCACAGTGTGATAAAGGTTGGTGGGTGGCTAAAACACCAAGAGAGCATGTTTTCCTTTTTTTTTTTTTCCCCCTCCAAAAAACCTCCTCTTACCTTTCTTGCAGCTCTTTTAGATTATGCCAATCAGGAAGGAAAGCTAATAAAGGCAGCAAAAATACACTGTCAGTTTTCTGGAGAGAATAACACAGCAATCAGGTTCAAGTTCTGTTGCACCTGCAGCCACATTTTCTTCAAGTGCAGCTTACTGGAAAACTTGGCAGATTAGAGACCCTTGTTTCCCAGCTCAGCATCACCTGCCTCTAAAATTATTTCACTGACTCCACTCAGATTATTATCAAAATATCCAAACCTGGCTCTATATAGAGTGATAATACCTCCGGCTTACATTCAAATTTTGTTTGCTTCTTGCAGAATAACCCATCATCCCACTTCACCTTCATCACAATAACCTCTATGTGGGGAATGATTTTATAGGCAGCCTCACACACTTCCAATTCAGTTTAACCTCTCAGTGTAATAGTTTCCTCCACCCTTGTATTTGAGAGGTGCAGAGGCACTTAACCCATGGGTTCATCCAAAAGTTGAATCCCAGTCTTTGGGCAGGTTCTTATTGCTACTCAAACTCAGACCAACAGACATAATGAAGAACCTCTTCCTTTTTTTCAACTACAGCAATAAAAGGAAAACAACAGCAAATATCTCTACTTTCAGATACCTACCACTCATTTCCACTGCATATAAACAGAGAATGAAGCAGACAAAGGAGATGGAGTAAGGGGGTAAGTCCGCCAAATGTGGCACACGATGAGTGCAGGGGTGGGAACGTGGCTGTTCACAATCCTCAGCCCTGTTCTCAAAAAGTCTAAGGGATCTGTATTATTTTCATACTGGCTGTGATCAAGAAGTGCTAGATTCTTTTTTTAAAAAAAAATGAAACACACAGCAAAACTAACTGCTGACAACAGAGGATCAGAAGATGGTGAGAGATGCTGCTCTGGACCTCTTTGCAGAGGAATGACCAAACCTTCCAGATTTTCCACTCCGCCTAAAACTGCAAGCTGTGCAGAAAGTGTTCTTCACCATAGGATGGACTTGCACAGTTTGGAGGTGGAAAAAAGAGTGTCCTTGCTTTCTTTACATAAAAGACCATCTTACTTTTTACTTACGTTAAATTAATCCATTTGAAAAACAGCTATTACATGGCAAGTATTAAAACGAAACTATAAAAACTGGATAAACAGTCCCCAATTAGATTCCTTGAGGACTGGTAACAGGAAAAAATCATCGTGTTCCCACTACACAAAATACAATATGCATGCTTAATTCTCAGAAAGTCCCACCTTTAAAAAAATGTCAATAAAACATCAAAGCCTCCTATAAGTTCAGAAATCCACACCGGATTCAAGCACTGATATGCAATCAAAAGAAAGAGTTAATTTCTATAAGGATATGCTCTACTTTTAAAGACATCTTCATGTAAGTGATATTTTTGTCTTTCAAATCCATAACTGTATGTTAAGTGAAAAGTAAAATCTCTAGGATTGGCTTCAAAATGGCAATTTTAAGTTGTAATGACCTTTGCATGGCACTATTGAACATCGCATTAAAAAGATAAGCCTTTGAAAACTTGAAAATGTGGGTAAATAGGAAATATTTGAATAGGTAATTACAAAGGCTGAAGAGAAGAACGATCTGTATCAACACTAGGCCATATTCAGAGAAATACATTCAATCTTGGAGAATCAGTTGTTCTTAAAAAGACCTGTATTCGTATGAATGTGTGTTGCAGGTAATGAACATATAGATACATATATCATTCCTAAAACTCCTGTAAGGATAATGCTCACAAGAGTGGAGTTAAAGCCTCTAATTCAGCAAAGCACTTTTATTTCAGCATAATTAACCATATGAAGTCTTGCTCAAGTCAACTGTTTCACTCAAGGAGTGGTCTTGAAAATAACTACACATATGCCCATAAACAGATTTCAGTAGGGTCAAATCCAATTTTTTTTAAATCAATGTAAGTTTTAACATGCCGGCTCTAAGGACTGAAGACCTAGCTAATAAAAAGTATTTTCGAAATAAGAAAATATTTCTTCATTGCTTGAATATGAAGAGCTGAGTATTTCAGAACTGCCTGTGGAATTTTATATCTAAATTCCTCTGTAATTTAAAAAAGGCCAGTGACTTCAGAATCCCCAGGTGACTCTGGAAATTTCACCTACAATTCCCAGAAAGTTAAAGTCAACACCGCTATGGTTTATTTTAAGGCACTGGACGCACTGTGATTTGTTAGACTTGCAAGTTGCAGCATCCCTAAAATGAGATGTACATGCATGATATCCTCATAAACTGGATTAAAAAAGAGTCCCTAGTGAACGTTACCATTCATAATTTAAGGGTGAAAAAGGAAAGGAAAGAAATCCTTTTCCATTGCAGTTCAAAGCAGGAACAAATATTTATTTCAGCCCACAAGCTACTGTGCTGCTGCAACAGCACGTAACAAGAAAATGAACCAAAAAATGTTCCACTTTTTTCAGTTAGAGGCTCCCACATATCATTAGGTCATTTGGGGTTTTGGTAACAGTAGGACTTTATCAAGGTTAACAAAATAAGGTTTTAATCATGACCTCCAGAGATATCTAAGCCACACTACCTATCAAGGTTTCCTGTATGTGTTCCTTTCATATATATATATCTATATATATAATTTCTACAAACTTAAAACTGTTCTGGAAGTAATGACTAGATTTAAAAAAAAAAAAAAAGGAAAAAAAGGAGGAGGAGGAGAAGGAAGAATGCTGTATTTATGGTTAATCAATACTTTCCACATGGGAAACAGTAAGTTTCTACATTATTTATTTTGGGATGCAAAGCATACAAAAGCAATCTAAACTCCTGAAAGAAGGATAGTCTATTATCAGCTCATGCTCTCAACCTTATGCTTAAAAATCATGTCATTTTCTACAGCATTAAAAAAAGCCAAGCAGACAGGATTTCTCTACTAACCTTAACAAGTTTTGAATGTCTTTACAGCGTGGGCTTAAGTCTCCTATACAAGGTCTGAGCTTTAAATAAAGCTTGTTTTTGGTGGTAGAGATACAGCTGCTTTGAGAGCGAGGATTATAAAAGAAAAACATTTCACTAAATTTTAAAATGTAATGGATGAAACGTTTTTGATACAACTCATCTGACTTTATTTGGTGAACAGGGACACCAAATTATTTTATTATCTTGTATTTTTTGAATTGTTGCCAAGAGCCAGGCTCCCTTTATGCCAGAGTAGCTGTACCTATTTACACCGGCTGGAGTCTATCTAGTAATATTTTTGAAGAGACATGAATAAGCTGCTCATGAAAAACAATGCGAAGTAGTGAATATAAACCTTGCATGTGAGGGCCCAGTTCCTTGATTTGAAGATGTAACAACAAAACTTTACTCACAATGCTGGTAAGTAATAATTACAGCACAGTCTAACTTCCAGTTTACCTGTGCCAATGCACCTGAACTTTGGGGCTGCAGAGGGTTTAAGCCCAGACCAAACCCAAACGGTGCTGTTTGGTTAATAATTAGCATATTAATTCATTTTAACATTTACAGTAAACACAGCAGCGCTGCTGAAAATCCTAATTGTAGAATCAATAAAAAAATTACAGCGCAATAATTGTCCCCCTCCATCTGAGCCAAGACATTTCACGGCTCCTCTCACAGTCTCATTAGATTGCCCAGGCCTCCCCTTAGTGTCCTCTTCTAAATATCTTAGGATCACAGAGGTGAGGCCATTTCACCACTCCTTGGGAGAAGAAGGGAAAAAAAAAAAAAAAAAAGAAAAAAAGAAAAAAGGGGGAAAAAGTAAAGCGTCTGCTAAAATCTAACTTCATTTGATTTACTCTCCAAGACTGGTTTTTATTAAATATGTTTGACTGCTATCTCTAATTAAATGTAGAATTAATTTTGGCAAACTAACCACAGATGCAGTTTATGTTCAATTTTATCAGACAGATTTATTTATAAGCTGTCAACTTCTTGAAAGACTTCATTTTGGAGCAGTTTTAAATTGCTAACAGTAGCTGTAAATGGGGCTACTGTTCTCTGGAAGACTAAAGAAGAAGTATGCTATAAATGTCCATTCCATCTGCGAGGAATCATAAAACAATCACATTCCTTTATATTTTTTTTTTCTTCCCCCCCTCCCTCCTTCTTAGGACCTTTATTAAATTAGTTCAACTCAATTAAAAATAACTTCAAAAACATTTCAGGGCCCTTTGTTTCAGGGAATACTTGGAACTCTCTGCACGGAACGTCACCCTTTAACTAATCCCTTTTGGGGAGCAGAGGAGAATAGTGGTATTGTGACTTCAGACAGTGCTTTCAAGGGTCTCTACTGTACCGAATTGAGGTCACCGCCAGACAATGCCCAACACCCAATAGCCATTCAGGCGTTCTTCACAACTCTATCAAATGTGTCTTTCTTTCTCGCGCGCGCTTTCTCTCGTGGCAAAGTCACAGGACAATGGAGAAAGCCTCCAGCACCATTTATGGTCACCATATTTGCACATGACAAAGTCTATTCTTCCTGGTTTGCCCATTCCGCGGTGAAAAAGAATGAACCCTGGGTAGATTTTCCCACCATTACAGTCGTTCAAACTTAGCTCAGATTAAAAAAAGAAAACTCTAAAAACAACAAAAAGCCCGTCTAAGAACAGCAAGTGCTGTATGAGAGAGTAGCTACACCAGTCCTTGCTATTTTGGTATATAGGGAGAAGCTGCAGAGACCAAGTGGAAGATTAAATATGCTACATTATAGCCTGCATATGCATGGCTAAGTATACAGTTTAGCGCGAAATGGAAATGAAGGATAAACCAGAAGCTATTATTTTTCATCATATCGTTTGCCCTTAGCCGCATTAGAAAACTCACTGTTTGAACAACAACGCAGAAGCTCGCATGCGGGATTTTTGTTTTGCTTGGAAAGGTTTAACTGCTTCAATTGCAAACAACAACAGCAGCAAATCAATTACTGCACATTTGCGCTGGCTACTGCTGCTATTTCTGACGATGTACCTCAGAAGTTTTACTCCTCCAACAGATGAGGATGAGAGAGAGCGCGAGAACGTTGCACTAGATACTGCGAGCTGGCTGCCAGAACGACTTTTATTTTAAATATGCTCTAGAGATACAGTATTCTTCACAGCCTAAAAAGATCTGAATGAAAATGTGCTGCTGGTTAAAAAGACTGTTTATAACCAGTACTTAACTTGACATTTGCACTGCCTCACCCACACACCTCCAAAACACACACATCTTTTTTTAGTTAATCAGAAATCGTGAACCCCCCCCCCCACCCTGCCTGACAACAGGGAGCGCAGCAACCTAACCTGCAGATAGTCAAATGCCATTAAACTCACCATTAGAGAATAATTTCTGAGCGTTCACCCTATAACCAGACGACGGGTTTTCTTCATTTCTATTTCCGACCCTTACGGCAAATTTTTCCCTCTGTTTCGCACCATGCTGTTTACATGGCGGTAAGCTGCTGCAGACTCCTGCCTTCCCTTCCCCAAAAAACGACCCCCGGCCTCAGGAGACAAACCCTGCCAGCGCCAGGAGCTGCTCCTGCACCAGAAAGTGCTTCGCTTCCCCCTCTCTGCCCCCCAGGCCGCTGAAGGGCGGACGGCTCTGGCCAGCAAACCGGCTCGCTCCATCTACCTGTTCTCAAGAGGTCCAGCGTGCAAAGGGCACGGTCGGCCAGACCTACAATATACGATCACTTGGGACAGTAAAGAATTACAGAACAAGGGCTTCAAGTAGATGGCTGGGTGCTTTTTTCCACCAGGATCAAATATACTTTAACCGAATTATGATACTAAGCCTCCCTGGAACATTTATCTCAAGGAACTAGGGACCAAATTCTGCTTTCGCTCACAAGGAAAACAAACAAGTACTTAATCCCAACCAACTCTAGGAAATCCCATAAGTATGGGCTTAATTTTAAGAACCTTCCCCAGTATGAATGTTCATTTGAATCAAAGGCTAAACATCTAATTCAGGGTGAAACCAATGGCATGTTAACATCTGGGAGAATCCTGGGATCCTTCAGGAATGAGTTACTGGACTGGTAAACCTATGTGAGATCTATGGATGAAAAGTTCTATAGAATTATAAACCATATTGTTAAAATATTTTTTAAAACCCCACAAAACAAAAAATCAAAACCCAAACACTCCCCCCACCCGAAAAAAAAAAAAAAATCCAAAACCTAAACCCTATAGCATGTTCTATTTAAACAGATAGATATAGATATATATATAGATATAGATATATATGTTGGAATACTGACTCATGAGTTCCAGACATGGAAAAGACAGCCAGCTTTTTAATACGACTAAGTTACTTCCAGATTTGCTCCCCACATTTTGATTGGACACAGACCCAGAAATTAGCGAGTCAGTACCATTAGCACATTCTCATTTGTCAAGGTAAAACTTAGCTATCTGATCCTACATGTGAGCATTATCTATAGGCTGATAGCCAAGGGTTTCTGCCTACAAATGGCAGCCCACGTCAGACTGAGGAAACAAATTAAGAGACCAGGAAAAGGACTTTTTGAAAGTTTGCTGGTCTATAACATCTGTTTCAGTGTTATAAATTAAACAAAGAAATAAAAGTAATTTTTTTAAAAAGTGCATTTAAAATGGCATCTCCAAGGAAAGAATACAAAAAAAAAAATCTACTTCAAAAACATGTGATAACACAGCATTCAACATGAATGTACTGTATTGACCCTTCCTTTAAAATTGCTCACCTAGGTAAATATGACATATGTTTAGATGTATTCTTAACAGGTTTTACTTGTGATTACTCACTTCTCATAATAAAAAAGTAAGACAATATCTTCAGGAGGTAGACCATATACTCTTTGGAAGCTTCATTTCTGGAGCTTTTATATGAGGTCTTCTTTTATGCAACATCAAGGGCTTTCCTTCACTACCTAGCAAATAAATTGACTTTGAAATCTCTCCTGAACTCCTAAAACATACGGCAAAACCATCATTACTTAGCCCTACTCTTTATGATCTACGCCTTCACTAAATCTAACATAATTATGGAAAAAAGAACTGTTCAACTCCAGTAGATTAACCCGGGTCTTAGGAGAAACTTTTGCAGCTCATGCTCCATCTAGGAATCAAAAGCACAGGCATAAAGGAAAGAAGATGCAGAAATAGATGGAGCACAACTTTAAGCCCCCTTTAAATGTTTGGGGTTTTTTTTCAGATGCTGATCTAAAATATCACAGGAGGAAACTGAAAATATTTACTAAATGTAGGCAACCAGTCCTTGTACAGATGGATCACAGCTCAATATATCCCCGTTTGTTACTGGCAACGATCGAGTGGAAGATAAACTGACACCCCAAAGGAGAGGTGCTTATTTTCTAGAGCAATTGCTGGTGCTGTGCATAGTCAGCCCTGAAGATGACTGCAGCCCTCCAGGTGATGGCCTCTTAGGTATGGCCTGACAAGCCAAAACACTTAATTCTGGAAAAAGCTACTGTTGGGTGGGCTGAGCGAGTACCACTCCCAAAGAAACTGCTGAATCTATGAATCCAAAATTATTTATTTTTATAATCAAAAGCTAATGTGAACCACATTCATATTCAAATCACACGTTTTAAAAAGAGATGCAACAAATTAAAACCAATTACAAGTGAACTAAATAAAGTATACAGCCTCTCATCAAGACTGTAACTGTTTTTAGATCTCAGATTTAAATTCTCTTGTTTCAGACCCAACTCTTCTTTCAATTATACGACAGCACTTAACAAGTGGGAAGAGGCAGGAATGAGAAGTCCAGCTTTGCTTTCTGGTAGGAGATCTCCCTTTATCCTCAATTTTTTTCACTACCTGAAGTGCACATCATTAACTTAACAACACAACCATCTGCTCAAATGAACGTCTGATGTGAGGACACAGGGCACTGATGATCTTTAGGCCAAAATTTTTCATGCCTTTCTGTAGCTGCACATATGCAGCCTAATTAAAGCATTGCTGGAAAAAAAACCCTCCATCATTCACAGCTCATATCCTACAGGTAACTGAAGGATTGCAGGCTGGGTGCCTGCACAGTGATGATGCTTTGAAAAGGCTGGGGCTGGCCGGCAGCAAGGAAGATTGCTTCTCTGTCCCTCTTGCCCTGTCCTGGAGGGAAAAAGCACCTCCCTCTTTTTAAGGCCACATTGCATAGGGGGCAGGAGAGAAGAGCCTGTGCAGCTCCTGGGGAGTCTCCATCAGAAGCAGCACACTGGCTGAGCAAGGAGATGATGTCCCTCAGGTGATGGAAAGGGACCTTTCTCCATGTCTCAGACTGGACTGTGGACAGTTTGCTCCAAAAGAAGGAGTCACAGTATTGGCAGGTTTAAAGCAAGACTGAAAGGGAGAGCCTAAACCACAGGAAGCAGGAGAAAGGTATTCTTAAATCAGGTTTTCTGTACCATTTAACCTAATTCTTCTGAGTGTTCTCTTTTCTTCCCTCCCCCAATACAAGTATCATTCAGTATTTATATATATGAAAAAAAAAAAAAAAAGTCTTTGTTTCTTTAAGTAAAACCTGGATGCATAGTGTAGAAGCCTTTTCCACCACTCTGGGAAGCTCGCTAGAGTCAAATCCTCCCCCAAACTCTAGCTGAGTCACAGTCCCATGAGAGGATGGATGCCAGGCAAGGCTGGGGGCTGCAACAGGAGGGCTGTGAGAACACGGCTGCTCCCTCGCCACAGCAGCGACAACTCGTGTCCCAGCAGACGGGGCCAACGTGGGAGTGTCGCAGCCTTGTCAGTGGCCACCAACAGAAGTGGGTGAACTCAGATGATCTACCAAGTGAAGTGTGTAGGGGCCTGGTTGATCTATAATAGCGCTGGAGTTTATTACGTTTAGTAATTCAGCATTGCTTTTGGAACCGCTGTAGGCCGGCTGTTGGGTTTGCAGTAGGGATCACTCCCAGGAAGGCAAAAGCATGATGCACATGGGTGAGAAGAACCACCTCAACAGGAGAGCAGCCAATAATACTTGAAAACGTTGCCTGTTCCAGAGGTAGGAACGTGTAGGGGAGGATAACAGGGACTGAACTATATTCTCCTCTGAGTTGTTCATAATAATCTATTTAGAGACACCTTGGAAAACACTGAAATGGAGTCAATTTTTATTGCCCTTTTCAACTTGGATTAGACTCAAGAGTTACTCCTGTACTATTATGGGATTCAGGCACCTATCTTTCTGACATGCCATTTATGGAGAAAAAAACAAAACAAAACACACCACACAACAAACCATCAACAAAGCAAAATAGCCCACTGTTTTGCTTAAAACACAGTCAGCAAAATCTAAAAGGATGTCAAGCCCTACCCAAGACAGACAGATAGGCAGGCAAAATGATTGACGGATTTTTTTCAAACTGTCAACATTCACAATATTAGTAAATACATGGAACACTGAGACACCTTTAAAATCATGTGCATGATACAGAGTGATAAATGAAGACGGGTATACTCTGAATTTAAAAAAATAAAAAAAAGATTTTCTGAAGCTTTTTTCTTTTTTTCTTTTTTTTTTTTTTTTTCCTGCTGGATAATACAATGCAGTGCTCATTTCTAGTCTGATAGCATCCAAAAACTTTTGGACTCACTTTTATGTTTTTGGAAAGCATCTACCTAAGGGAGACCTTATAAATATAAATTCATGTGATCCCCTGTAGAGAAAACACATAAGATCATGAGTCCCCTTAATAACACAAAGGGGATACCGGAACATAAACATAAAGATATATTAGTGCTATGTTTTCTTTTTTATGAGAACAATTTAGTTTTCCCCTGTCCTTCCAGCCAGACTTGGCCTATGTGATATTGAGAGAAAATAATCATACACTTTCAGAATGCCTGACAGTCTGCTTTAGGCATTATATCTGAAAGCAAATCAGCAGCAGCAAGGAAATTGACATTTAGAGAGAGAATAAATTACAAGACATTGAAATATCTGTTCTAGAGCTGTAAAAAGTAGCAAAAAAAAAAAAATCATCACCTAATACAGGTAGGTTAGGCGAGAGAAGGAAAGAGGAAGATGAAAGGGAGAGGAAGTTTTGTTTCACACATCGTATCTAATCTGAAACAACAAAATAATATACAGCCAAAATGCTACAAAGGCTTCAAAATCTGGTGCTCAAAAGCTAGGACATGCAGAACTGTAACTGCCTAAACAACCCTTATTTGGCCCCATCATTTGGATGAATTGCAATACAATAATCGCACAATCACAGATTTTTTTTTTTTTTTTCCCAAGATCCCTCTACCATTGCTCAGAACAAATCTTCTTGCAGAATGAATCAAGCATGGGTTGTCGGTGAGGATACCATATTGGGGGTTTGATTTATCAGTTGCAGACTGTGAAAAGTGTGTTGCGAATAAGTTAAGGGATGGAAGAGAGGAAACAAAAGCTCATGTAAGCAGACAGACGGGTGGATCCTGCGTGGGAGGGCTGGATCTCCTTCTTGCCACAGCCTACATGAGGTCGGCTGTGTAAATGAACTTTTCCAGGTATCCCTAGCTCTGTCCTACTCATTTTCTGGGTGTGGGACTTGAAACCGATATGCAGACCTACTGAGCACTCACAGCTGCAACCCGAGCCATTTGATGCATTACTCTGAACATAAGAAGTGCTAGATAAGGTTTACTATTGAAAAGAAATACATAAAACCAGATGAGATTTTTACTATCTTCAGTTGTCTTGGACACACCACATTAGCAAAATTTCTGCCTCCTAGTTTCCCAATCCGTAAAATGCATTTATCCCCCATTCCTCAGCTTCCCAACACATCTACTGTGAAGATAAATTAAAAGTTTGTGATGTATTCAATTATTCTCTTGAAAAGTGCCATACAAAAGAGTAGGAGAAAATAAATAATTTTGTCTTCAGAGCAAGACCGATATGTGATTGAACTGTACGTATAATGCTACACACTGTACAATAAGGAATAATGCAACATTGAACAGTTGCTCATTAATTGACCGTCTTCATTCTGTGTGGTCAATGAGGCTCTCTGTAAAAGAAAATTTTTACATGACCATATAATTGTAGATTGTATCATGAATACAGATAGAAGAATCCTGACATGAAATTACACAGAAAACACAGTGCTGAGTAATGTAATTAGAGTGCTTGACTTTGCAAGCAATGTTATTTTAACACAGCTTTTGTGCACGTAATTTCCTTCGCTTTTTCCAAGGCAAGCAGTTTCATCGTATTTATCACCCTGTCAATGACATATTCCCCATTTGGCTCAGGACCTCCAGCTTCACCTCCTGCACCTTGACTCTTCTGCTAATGGTGGTGACCGAGAACAAAAATAAGCTCATACCTGTGTAGCTTTTACACAGTGAATCTTCCACCAAAGTTTCAGGGACACTGGATCTTTATAAAAGAAGGAGATCCATTCCAGGTTCCTGATAAAGGTTCTGCATTCTTCCCTGAAGCCTCCCTACTCCTCCTTTTTTTCACTCCTGTTCCAGTTCAGCCCTATTCTTCTTGTCTATCAGTCAGTATCAACTCACAGTCTTCACTGCCCAAGACCAAATCTTTCCCTTTACTTCCCCCCCTCTACCTCAGCATATCTCAGAAGCACGTAAGGTGGACACATGTGGGCACATAACCAAAGGCATGGCAAAGGCACATCCCTGACTCAGAGATGACCACTTGGGAATTTCTGTCTTCGCTTCATTACTGTGGAGTATTAAAGACTACTTGAATAGAAGCCTACTCGTTTCTCCCTTTTTTTTTAAAAGAAGTGGGTGAACCGAGTATTTTCTCTCATATCACTCAATATAACAGTGGTAAACAAAACAGAACGAGATTGTGAGGCCAGACCAAAGGTCCATCTTGCCCAGCATCTTCTCTATGGGAGAGATCAAAGCAGAAGTCTAGGGAAGAGCAAATTTAAATAAACCAATAAATCTGCCTGAGGCAGATATTCCACACTTCACAATCTTATAACAGGAAGTGTTTGACAACTTTTAAAATATTTTTCTTCTGTAGCACCCTATAAATCTTAGTTACATTCACAAAATTACACTGGAGAGACGGTAATTGCCAAGACCAGATAATAACATATAATAGGAAAAAACAGGTAGTTCCTTCAACAAATATGAACAATAATGCCTCTGGTATATCCCCTACCCTTCCAGACTGTCATTTTTCCTGCTTGTGAAAAACATGCTGGTAAGAAGTTCACTTTTTACAAAATTTATACCCTCCCTCCCCAAGATACACAGTCTTCCACATCTTTCTACTGTCATATAACTCATCCAGACCTGTTTTTTTTTTTAAAAAAAAAATCTGTTTGTCAAAGAAAGAGGCCTTCTTGGGTTTTTGTATTATCATAGAATCATAGAAACATTTTTGTTGGAAGAGGCCCTCAAGATCATTGAGTCCAACCATAACCTAACACTGGCACTAAACCATGTTCCTAAGAGCCTCATCTATACGTCTTTTAAACACCTCCAGGGATGGTGACTCCACCACTTCCCTGGGCAGCCTGTTCCAATGCCTGACAACCCTTTCTGTGAAGAAGTTTTTCCTATAATCTAGTCTAAACCTCACCTGGCACAACTTGAGGCCATTTCCTCTCATCCTGTCACTTGTTACTTGGGAGAAGAGACCAACACCCTCCGTGCTACAACCTCCTTTCCAGTAGTTGCAGACAGTGATAAGGTCTCCCCTCAGCCTCCTTTTCTCCAGGCTGAACAGCCCCAGTTCCCTCAGCTGTTCATCAGACTTGTGCTGCAGAGCCCTCACCAGCTTTGTTGCCCTTCTCTGCACTCTCTCCAGCACCTCAATGTCTTTCCTGCAGTGAGGGGCCCAAAACTGAACACAGGATTTGAGGTGGGGCCTCACCAGTGCTGAGTACAATGGCACAATCACTTCCCTAGTCCTGCTGGCCACACTATTCCTGATACAAGGCAGGATGCTGTTGGCCTTTTTGGCCACCTGGGCACACTGCTGGCTCATGTTCAGCCGGCTGTCAATCGACACCCCCAGATCCTTTTCCCCCAGGCAGCTTTCCAGCCACTCTTCCCCCAGCCTGTAGCGCTGCCTGGGGTTGTTGTGACCCAAGTGCAGGACCCGGCACTTGGCCTCGTGGAACCTCATACAATTGGCCTCAGCCCAACAATCCAGCTGGTCCAGATCCCTCTGTATGGCCTTCCTACCCTCCAGCAGATCAACACTCCAGCCCAACTCGGTGTCATCTGCAAACTTACTGAGGGTGCACTCCATCCCCTCATCCACATAATTGATAAAGAGATTAAACAGAACTGGCCCCAATACTGAGTCCTGGGGAACACCACTCATGGCTGGCTGCCAACTGGATTTGGCTCCATTCACTACAACTCTTTGGGCCTGGCTATCTATCCAGTTCTTTACCCAGAAAGAGTACATCTGCCCAAGCCATGAGCTGCCAGTTTCTCCAGGAGAATGCTCTGAGTTACAGTGTCAAAGGTTCTACTGAAGTCTAGGTAGACAACATCCACAGCCCTTCTCTCATCCACTAAGTGGGTCACCTTGTCATAGAAGGAGATTGAGTTAGTCAAGTAGGACCTGCCTTTCATAAACCCTTACATGTTCTTATGTTGAAGATGCAGACTCACCCACATTGGTAAAGTGTTACAACTGCAAACCTGAGCTACTATCGCTATTACATGGTAGTTCCCAAAGGCCCCAGGTTCTTGGATTTCTGACTAACCCTGTCCCACTCAGCAAAGTGACATACTTTTCAACCTCCAGTATGAACTACTGAATCTTCTTTAAAATAAATTAAAACAAGAGCTATATGGAATGGGTGGGGGAACGAGGCCAAAAGGATGGAGGTTTGAGGGGGGGAAAAAAGTACAAAAAACCAACCAACCAAAAGAACGATAGATAAAATAAACCCAGAGTGGATCAGAAGAAAAACACAGCAGCTGAAGTCTCAGCATCGCTGTTGACTCCTTCCCCAGCAGCTGCTACTCCACAGCCACTCACACAAAGCCCCAACCTGTGCGAGATGTGTGGGGGCAGCAGTATGTTGGTGTTTGATACCGTGCCAGACAGCAGCACCTCGCTGCTCTGTGTCTTCAGAGGAGAGATGGGTTAGAAATATTTGGAAAGAGAGGAGGAGAGGTTAAGCAGGTCAAAGAGCTGATGTGGAAGAGACAAGTGAGTCTCCCAGCATCTCTTTCTCTGGTGACTTGATGTTTTATTAAGACTGAGGCCAACCTTATACAGAAAAGGTGAGAAACATCACACGGAAAAGCAGATTTATGCTTTTTTTTTTCCCAGGTCTCACACCCAGGGGACCTGCTGATATAAAGTCCCGTGAGTTTTGCTTTCCATAGGCTTTGGACGCCCTTCCTGTGGCCGCAGTCCTTCCCCCATCACACCACAGGACTGCTGTGGGTCCAAATTAGAGGACAACTACAAGTATCACCAGGTGAAGGCCAGCTGAAAAATCTGGGCTTCATATTACCAGCAGTTCTTGAGTTGTTTTCTGTGCACTGGGAAATGCTGGCCCTTATTTCAGGAAGCCAACACTAGCATCAGTGACTAGTGACTTCTTTATCAAATTGTATCTGTAAACATCCACCTGTGTGAGTGGCTGAGAGGCTCTGTTTTACAAGGTCTTATCCAAGCAAACCCTCAACAGCAACTTGTGTGGGGTTTTTTTGTTGTGTTTTTTGTTTGTTTGGTTGGTTTTTTGGTGTTGGGTTTTTTTTTGAGCAGGAAAAATGTAAGACTCTTCTATTAGGGTCTGACTGAAAGCCTTCAGGGACTCTCAGCGTTTTGAGTCTGTGGTCTGCGGTGCATCTTATGAAAAAGGAAAAAAAATCATGTTTCATTTTACAGACCTACTGTAGATGACAGTGTCATTACTGTTACACTGGCTAACTGCAAACAATTAAACCAAAGGGAACAGATAGGGAAGCAAACAGGAAATGAAGCAAGAGTGAAGATTATCCGTTAGAAACAATAACAATGTCCTGAAGGAAACAGTAGAAAAGTTATTAATTGGAGAATGCCTCCTCGCTGGCTGAATCTAGGCTGTCAGATTTTCTTCTTTCCAGGACTGAACACAGGATCAAAAGGGATAGTAGAAGTCCACAGCCTTAACACAGAGAGCAGTCAAGCAGATATTGGAAGGGGACAGAGGAAAATGCTACTCAAGGGCTCTCTGCTTCTCTCTGGAAAAAAGCAGAGATTCTAGGTCATAATTCTAAGTCTCAGACCTTTCCTTTTTGTTTTAACACTTTCGTCTGCTTGCAGTTTACTTTTCTGTGCAAAAATAACGCTTTGCATTTAAAAAGCTGTTCTGAGCCACTTTGAACAGAAAGTGCAGTTGGAAACAAGAGAAACAGAGGAACATGTAAATAAGACAGTTCTCTGTTTAAAAGAGGTACATGGACACGTCAATTAAGGATGTGCTGCTGAAAAACAAGTGTGGGTCTTTTTGTAAGACTGAAACAAGAAAACTTTATCTCACAGAGTTTCCAGGAGCCTAAGCATACTCCTGTAGATTTATACGTACAATAACAAACCCCCCGACCAAATATAAACCCAGGCCTGACCTTTGTGGGTTTGTCTGATCTTTAAAAGCAAAGCCAAACAAGACCTGAACAACTTCCAGTTTTGCCCATACAAAACTTGGACTTTGTGACGTGAAAGGAGGTCCCAGGGGTTCAGCTGGCCACGTGGAACTGAGTGAGTCGGTTCTTCTTGACGTAACAAGGTGGATTGACGATGGCAGAGCAGTGGATGTGGTCTACCTTGACTTCAGCAAAGCATTTGACACCGTCTCCCACAGCATCCTCACAGCAAAACTGAGGAAGTGTGGACTGGATGATCGGGTAGTGAGGTGGACTGCAAACTGGCTGAAGGAGAGAAGCCAGAGAGTTGTGATCAATGGGGCGGAGTCTGGTTGGAGGCCTGTATCTAGTGGAGTGCCTCAAGGGTCAGTTCTGGGACCAATACTGTTCAATATATTCATCAATGACTTGGATGAGGGAATTGAGTGTACTATCAGCAAGTTTGCTGATGACACCAAGCTGGGAGGAGTGGCTGACACGCCAGAAGGCTGTGCTGCCATCCAGCGAGATCTGGACAGGCTAGAGAGTTGGGCGGGGAAAAATTTAATGAAATATAACAAGGGGAAATGTAGAGTCTTGCATCTGGGCAGGAACAACCCCAGGTTCCAGTACAGGTTGGGGAATGACCTATTAGAGAGCAGTGTAGGGGAAAGAGACCTGGGGGTCCTGGTGGACAGCAGGATGACCATGAGCCAGCACTGTGCCCTTGTGGCCAAGAAGGCCAATGGCATCCTGGGGTGTATTAGAAGGGGGGTGGTTAGTAGGTCCAGAGAGGTTCTCCTTCCCCTCTACTCTGCCCTGGTGAGACCTCATCTGGAATATTGTGTCCAGTTCTGGGCCCCTCAGTTCAAGAAGGACAGGGAACTGCTGGAGAGAGTCCAGCGCAGGGCCACAAAGATGATTAAGGGAGTGGAGCATCTCCCTTATGAGGAAAGGCTGAGGGAGCTGGGTCTCTTCAGCTTGGAGAAGAGGAGACTGAGGGGTGACCTCATTAATGTTTATAAATATATAAAGGGTGGGTGTCACGAGGATGGAGCTAGGCTCTTCTCAGTGACAACCAACAGTAAGACAAGGGGTAATGGGTTCAAGCTGGAACACAAGAGGTTCCACTTAAATGTGAGAAGAAACTTCTTCTCAGTGAGGGTGACAGAACACTGGAACAGGCTGCCCAGGGGGGTTGTGGATTCTCCTTCTCTGGAGACATTCAAAACCCGCCTGGACGCCTTCCTGTGTAACCTCACCTAAGTTTTCCTGCTCTGGCAGGGGGATTGGACTAGATGATCTTTTGAGGTCCCTTCCAATCCCTAACATTCTGTGATTCTGTGTGATTCTGTGATTCTCTGCCTCTCCCACACTTTTGGTTGGTATTTCAAAACTAGCAGAGTCTGTGAGATACCATCTATCTAACAGTGGTTGTGGCCACCAACTTTCGTCTCTATAATCTCTCCGCATTTTTCCTATATAAGAATCTTAAATGAAGTTTGTTCCAGACTATTAACCTATGACAGAAGACTGCAGAGATAAGATTTCACTGACATATACAACAAAGAAAAAGAAAGAGTGTGAAAATTGCGATGACAAGGTTGCCTCGGTAGTTTTAGATGTATGAAATGAAATAAAATAAAATATCTGACAAACGTCTGGATAACACAGGTTGGCGACTAATCACACTGGTTGAGTCAATCAGAACTGCATTTAATAGAAAGCACAAAGATTTCCTTTACAAACCCGACTCCTTAACTATAACATCTAAAATTTACCCAATGCTGTGCTGCTTTAAAGAATAAATAAGCCCTACCACAAAGATGTATATTCTCAGACTATAACACTTCTAAAGTAGGCAAAATAAATATTCCATTACACTGAAACCAGTTCAGATTCTATCTATAAGAGGAAAACGTATGGTGTTGGGAAAGCTACCTACGTAATAGTTAAACTGATCATACTAGTCTAATGAGTTAGACAGGATCAAGCCATGTTTTGACTGTGTGCCAAAAATAATCTTTCATTTTTGGCTGGGCAAAAAGTTTTCATATATTCTGAAGTGAAGATGGTTTTAAGCTCAAAGTGCCACAATTCTGCAGAAAAAGGAGGAGGACTGAAATTGGAGTCAGACTGAAGTGAATTATTTTCATACATGCTGTTTTTGAGCAAAACATCAAAAGCAAAACCAAGGAATAAAATTTAAAAGTTTGCATACAAATATCCTCTGTGGGGTTTTTTACTACAGTGCCCGTGGTAATGCCTAGTTTGACACCAATTTGGCAGAAGTCTCAAGCTGTATTTCCTTCTGCAGAGTTTAACTTAATACAACCACACACATACACTCAGAGTACAAACCCAAGGATGTAGCTTCCATTTCCCCCAAATTTTTGTGCCCTAACTTCTGGTCCAGTGAGTGACATATTTCCTTTCTGCTGCAAAACAGACATAGGTTCACATTTATTTAACTTGCTAGCTAACATCTTCCAAGCCTAGTTGAAGTACCTCAGAGGTACTGGTGCCTGCTCCTCAGAGGCAGGAGTGATGGGATGCTTCAGGGACTTGCAGTTCCCTCTAAGGGGTGCCAAGACACCTGTATGCCCCTTGCATCCTCAGAGTTTCAATGTACTCAAACTCCTGCTCTGGTTCATATCGTACATTCCAGGTTGTAATACAGCAAATACACGTAATCCCACGGAAAAAGCATATGAAAGTGAAAACAACAAAAGAAGCTGCAAAGCAAACAGAGTAAGGGAAATACTACACTGCATATTTTTGCTAGAGACCAGAACACAGTCTTTTGCTTGGGACACACACACACAAAATCTAAATGAATGGGTCTTTTTTTCCATTGTTGTTTATGACCATAATTTAGCAATGCATTTACTAGCCACTGTAATCATCAAACAGGCCTTGACAATTAACAAAGAGACCATGAAAATGAAAGAAGTGAAATGGAAATGAATCACAGCTTCACCACAGCAGAAAACATCTTTCTGAAGAAAAACAGACTACAATGAACACTACACCAAGTAAATTACATATTAATTAAATGAATTAGCACTGCTACTATTGTCCCACTTGGCTACTCACACGCATTTTACAAAAGGACTCTTGCGGCTTTATGAGTTTCTGTCTTTTCACCACATACTTGTGTAATGCCTGCTTCCTAACTAGGATTCCAGTTTCCAATATCTATGGGTGACAGTAAATCCCTCTATACATCCCATAGCAAATCAACCTTACGCAGATGATCTCCGGCAGTTCTTCTGAACAGTGTCCTTCCATCATGCAAACCTATCCTATTTTTGGCAGAGGATCTGTCTAGTACCACTTCCATGCTGACAAGGAACTGACAAGGAGAGTATGTTCCTTCTGCTCTGTTTTGTGGACTCCCATTTAGACCACAGAAGCGAGCTGGACCGACTACACGTAGATACAGTATTTTCAAAGGCATGATGTAAAGTCAGGTTCCCAGTCCCACATTCCAATGTAATTCTCAAGGCTCCGAAGTGTCCAACAACTCCCCAGGAAGTCAAAGCATCAATTTGAACAGCTGTATATGGATCTGAGGATCTACTTGTCCAGCAATTTAAAAAAAAATTTAAAAAAAAAAAAAAATATATATATATAAAAATTTCCTCATTTGGGAAAAGCAAAAGCACATCTCCCAAGTTTCCTTCCTCCCTATGAATGAAACCCTGCACACAGCACCAAGAGCCTCCAGAGCATCAGAGTACCGCGATGGACGTGCATCGCGTGTGTTCAAGGTATACCAGGAAAGAAAGCTGGCTACCTCAGTGGTAAGATGGGGCAGGACCAGGGGATGCAGGAGTCAAAATACTGGATGTAGGTGGCCTGTTGACGCTGTATGATCTGCTGGCCATAGTGACACATGGCAAGTCATCTCAAAACAACTGCAGCTGTAGGTGAGCATGAGGCAGGAGCTGATTACAGACCTGATGCTCAGTGCGTGACAAAAAACGGATGCAGAGTTTTAGCTCTATATGCTTTCATCAGAAACGTATATTATATGGGGCAAGAGCTATATAAAACTAAATTCAATCTCGAGTGTTTCAAATGTGCATGGTGTTCACAAGAGCTTTCTGCTTAAATACACAGTCACATCTATATTAACTACAAAGTGGCAAACAACCTTCTTAAAATCCGCAAGTAAGATGCCTTGCATCATTGCTAAAGTGCGAAACAGATTCTTTGTGGTCCTTGAATACAGGAGTGTATTATATTAAAGAATCTGACTTCGGGACCTTTGCACATGACAGAAATCAGATGCTGAACAGGAATGACCTTAAAGAGAATGTAAGAAAACCTGGGGCCCTTGCATAAGTTGCGGCCCTGTTTTCTTGGCATGTTGTCAACAGCAAAGGAAATGCCAAACCAGTATTTGGAAGCAAAGGAAATAAATACAATTGAATATATAACTTAGAATAAATTTTCAAGCATTGTGGCTTTTAGTTGACAATTCTCAAAGGGAAACTGGCCCCCTGATGTTAAGGAAATGGGTGGCCCAATTACTAATCTGCTCAAATCATTTTCATTCCAAAATAGCGTTAAAATCACCGTCATAATGGAACAAACGTCTAGCATCAAATAACTTCCAATAAATCCCCAGAAGCACACAGATGCTGTCCCTAGAAGAGGCATGAGAAGCCTTACCCTTTCAGCTATGTATCATGCAAAAAAGGCTTACTGTGGATGAGCTCAAATTAAGACAGAACATACTGACCTACCGAGCATTTAGTCCTAGCTTAAGCTGGGTCTTATGTTTTGCACTTTATTACAGCACACGGCACTTCTCTCTGTGGTCATGTTCTTGACATAAATGAAGTCACAAATCACCATTGTTTAAAATTATTAAAGTTCTTTCTGCATCAGTATTATTATGAGCATTTTGGTTTAAACGAATAGGCTGCCATTTTTCAGCTACAGTCAAATATATGAGACTCCAAATTCTGCTGGGAAAGGAAGCCCCACACAGTCTCACTTGAATAGAAGGCCAACATGCATTTTTGGCTGCGCCTGTCAGTTTCCCTGACTTGATACAGAAAATTCAAATGCCTACAGATAAATTAAAGTGGGAGCATAACGCATTAAAAGATTACTTGTGGGATGCTGGCATTCAGATACGAACTTCACACCTTCGCTTTATCCTCACGATGCAGCAAAATACAGTCCTACATCCTAAAACTCGAGCAAACTCCAGGGAAGCTCACTAGGGCTCGTACTGTACAGCTCAACACTGCTATGCAAATCCTGCCTAATTCATATGGAGGAAATTTGTGTGTAGAGAACTATTTGTTTTAAACACTTACTGAGGCCACACTGCTGGAGTATCTTAAAGAATGGCATCTGTTTGTAGGTAACAGAACAGCAGCCAGGTGGATTATGAAAGGATCAGTCGGTCTTATTTCTCAGTCTCAATTCTCAGTTGAGGTTGACAAGAGCAGAAAGAACATTTCCATCTTTCCTCCCAGAAACAACAAAATATTTAGCAGTATTTTATATGGTTTTGTCTTCCTAGACAACGAACACCAGGAACTGCCAGATAAAGAGTATTTACATGATGGACAAAGTGATCTGAACTTCATGGAGCAACAAATTCTGTGTTTCTGTTTTACATTTCAATAGAAAAAATGCTGAGGAAAGAAGCCATATGCACTATATACAGAGCTATTCATGACCCCAAATGTAAATCTTGCTTCATCAGATAGCTTGGCTCTACAGTTAAAGTAATTATTTTTGAGTGTTGTGAATGTGTTAGAATGATGTATTTCATATGTATAAATTACCTCCTGCCTTGTAAGGTTATCATGAAAATGAGATCTTGCTCCAACTCAACCAAGTCCAGAGATAAAGGAGACAACAACAAAGAATATCAGCCCTTCCATCTCCCTGTATAAACAGTTTGAATAGCCTCCTGCATTTCAAGGGTTCTTGTCACTGATGATCTTTAGGATCTTGTATCCGAACTCTACACTTCAGCAATGAGGACATCCAGTGGCAATCACCAGTTAACTTATGTGATGCAAGCACTTTCTGCAAGTCTGAATTTGATATCTGAGACTATTTTTGTTTTACTTACACCTGCACAGGACAAATAATATCCCTTTTCTTGTTTGGCGACTGTTTTTCACAAGCTAAATTGCCTATTGACTCTAGCCTGAAGCTAAGCAAAAAGGGCAGATAATACAGCAGAAGCCATTAAATTATGTATTTTTTGCCTATCATTAACATGAATACCATGTGCAATTTCAATCCCTAAAGAAAAGCCATAACTATCTCTGACATCGGCACACAGCAATTGCTGATGAAGACTGACTGCTCTAGCAGCAGTTCTTCTTTATGAAATTTACTATGCATTAAAACACCTGGACAAAGCACAATTATTTTCTAGAACAGGTGAACGGCAATTCTACTGCTACTTTACAAAAGAGGAAACTTAGGCAGAAAACTGAGGCTGCTTTGCAAGTCAAGAGCTGAAGCAGGATTAAAAGGCAGGAGACTTCTTTGTGAGTCAAATCCATCCCAGCCACAACTGCCTTGGTGGGTTTTTTTTAGCAATGACTGTGTTGTACTGAAACGGTGCAAGGTGAGGGGAGGTTGGAAGGATGCATGCCTACATTTCGTAATCATCCACTTTTCTGGATACCCCGAGCAAACCCTCGCTTAGCGCTGTTGCTAGGATTGTTTTTAGCGCAGGAAAGTCCGAAGTTTCCCATCACAGGCAGAGCATTCGTTCCTCTGTACCCGCCTCGCTAATGGAGAGAGTTTAGTCACTCTGAAGCAGCCACTGCTTGAAAGAGTCCCCAAAGGGAGCCCCTGAAAAGAGTTACTGCTGCTTTAACCCAACCAGAGGCAAGACCTTGATAGGAATGAAGGACAGAGCTGCGACTGCTGCAGGAAGAAAAGAATCGCAAACAATTAGCGTGTTGATGTCAGCTTAAAGAGGGTCACTGAGAGATCAGCTTTCCCTGCATCTGTTCTTTAATTAAAAAGAGAAAGGTGGCAGTGTCCACTCCGCATCACTATGGTAACATTTAAATGCCGCACAGCTGGAACCGGCTGCCCGCTCGCTGTGGAGCGGGCTCAGCCGGGAGCAGAGCAGGTTTGGGCCCAGCCCAGGGCGGGCAAGGCCCCTGGGCGGCTGCTGGGAGGCCTGGTCCCTATGGGCATCCCATCCGGACCCCGCACCGCTTTGGCTGGCGGATGGCGATGGGAGCCTTCCCGGGATGACAGACCAGAAATGTCACGTTGTCCGGAGGCAGGAGGATGAGGGGAGGCGAGAGCAAGGGGGGGGTTTCGGCGGGTTTCTGCTGGGGTTGCCTGCCCGTCGCCCCTCTGCCGACCGCCGCCTTTGATCATCGCTACTGCACTAACGCTGCCCCCGCGACGGCTGCTTATCATTTTCATTGCTGATTTAAGTCACTACAAAAATATTTGCCAAAGCTATTGTTTGGTTTGTTCTAATAATAGTTATTATATTATTCCTTCAATTAATTACAGACAGCTGCACTCCCTGCTTTTTCTACTTCCTCCTGAAGTATTTCTTGCATTATCAACACTGACAAGAGTTTTGTCCACAGAGATGTAGGTCTTTTTTTTTTTTTCTTTTTACTGGTTTCAGTAAATATTTGTGTGATTGCTTGCATCTTATTCAAACTGCAATATTAAAATAACAACGCGCAAATTATACCGGACCAAAATAACACAATATCAGTGCAATTAGAGTAAAAAATGTCTAATACATCTTGCAAATTAACATACAATCCTGCAGTTGAGATCTCATAATATATTTTACCTTAGAATTAAAAATGTCTAGATATATTATTCCTTGAAAACTATTTCTGAGCATCATTACTTCTCTTAGCTTGAGACCTGTCTGGATCAGAATCAACGACACTGCATGTATGTATCCGAAAGTGTTTGGAGTCCTCACCATTCAGAGTCTAGATACTAGAGGAATAGGAAATTCAGATTCACTGTATGCCAACCCAGCAAAGATCCTTCCCTTCTTGTATTTTCATACGCAGTTTCAACACCTTGCCTTTTAAATATGGCAATATATTAACAAGATTATGGGGATGTATATTATCCTATATTACTATCTGAACAAAGCACAAATTATATTCCCTTCAAAAAAGGAGCTGTTAAAAACCCCCATTACACCAGAAGGAGAACCATGAACAATTGAGTTAATGACTAGGTAAAATATAAGAGACATTTTCAGTTAGGCAACGAAATGTCCTATTAACATAGATGTTTTTAATGAGCTATTTTAACTTGTACCTGGCCTCCCTCAGCTTAGATCTCTCTTAGATCTCCTGGGCATTTATCTCTGGTGCTCTAACCACCTCTTGGATCTAATCCTTGATTAGTTCACATTTCTTGGCTGTGGCTATTATAACTCATTCAGCCACCAAAATAAATTATTTAACTTTTAGTCTGCATGTGTCACATTATATTTGAAGCATCTAACCTTCCAAACAAATAAAGGTGCATCAAAAGCTGAAACATAATTTAGTCTAATAAATTTACTTCTATCTAAATTGCTGCGCTAGCTATAGACTGTTGGTACTTTTCTGACCATGCACATGTAGTAGGTACATTAATAACACTAAACTAAACAATCTGATCATTGTAATCCATTGATAAGGACTTGCAAAGGATCTTGATGGAGGTAAATACACAGTCCTGCTGAAACAGATTGCTTTTACACTTCAGGTTCCTTCAAGAGAAATACGAGCAGGCATAGGGAAAATATACAACACGACTTCTATTTGAACAAATTAGATCGTGCAAAAAAAGAGAGAATCTGTCTCCACTGACATCAACTGGGAAAAAGATCATAGTTTTCAGCAAGACTAGGAGTCTAGTTTTCCACTGAGACAGGATCTAGAGCACCATAAATGGAAACCCAGTGACAGAGTAGCTCTGGCATCATACATGGTAGGGTTGATCCTGTTTATAACAAAATCCCCTGCCCCTCTGGCCCTCCAGCTGCTGGGGCAGCAGGATCTGTGAAGTTGATGGGAAAAGTTTATATCATAACTTTTGGCAGCTTGATCTCCCCAGAAATACTGCTTGAAATGACTGAGCAGGCAACTACAGGATGATTGTGAAAGAGCTCCCTTATCAGGAGGACATCAATGAAGCCTCACACCTATTCACACATTCCTATGTTTTTACAGTTCCTTTACTGCCAAGCCCCCCAAACCTGCAAATCATTAATACTTTCCCATCTACAAACTTGTGAATTAAAAAGCCTTTGTATCCACCCATACACTCTAAACTGCTGACACCTTGCATAAAATTATAACACAGGAACAACTGTACCAGACCAGACCATGGATCTGTTCAGTTCAGCTCTGAAATAGGGCCACCACAGGTGTGCTGGTTTTGTCTGGGATACAGTTAATTTTCTTCACAGTAGCTAGTAAGGGGCTATATTTAGATTTGTGCTGGAAACAGTGTTGATAATACAGGGATATTTTCATTATTGCTGAGCAGTGCTGACACTGAGTCAAGGCCTCTTCAGCTTCTCACCCCACCTGCAAGTGGGCTGGGAGTGCACAAGGAGTTGGGAGGGGGCACAGCCAGGACAGCTGACCTCAAATGGCCAAAGGGACATCATGCTCAGCATATAAAGCTGGGGGAAGAAGAAGGAAGGGAAGGGATGTTCGGAGTGATGGCGTTTGTCCTCTCAAGTAACAGTCACGTGTGAAGGAGCCCTGCTGTCCTGGAGATGGCTGAACACCTGCCTGCCCTTGGGAAGTGGTGAACGAATCCCTTGTTTTCCTTTGCTTGTGTGTGTGGCTTTTGCTCTATTTATAAAACTGCCTTTATCTCAACCCACGTGTTTTCTCACTTTCACTCTTCCAGTTCTCTCCCCCATCCCACCACAGGGGGGAGGTGAGTGAGCAGCTGTGTGGTGCTCAGTTGACAGCTGAGGTTAAACCACAATAACAGGGCAGCATTTCTTCAGTATATTCTTCTACCCTCCAGCAACTTGCTGGTGGTTATGTTGGTGTCCTCGATGGATTTTTCTTCCATAAATTTGTCTAACTCCTTTTTGACCCTTGCCAGTGCTTGGTGCCCATGACATGTCAGGCTGATGAGATTGACAGTTTAACTGCACATTGCAAGTAAAAGTAGTTCCGCATCTGTGATGTGCTGAATCCTTTTGCTGTCACCTAGTTCTGTACTAGACAAAAGTGGAAACGAGCTTTTCCTATTCACTTTCTCTGGAGCCACTCCTGCTACCATTTCTCTCCTGCAGGCTTAAACATCTCAATCTACTCTTCCTCATGTGGAAGTCACTTTGTACAACTGATTTTACTTGCCATCCTTTTTTACATGTATTTTACTTGGGAGATAGGAGGAGAACCACCAGAAAGGAATAGAGTCTTCCGTATGTGGTTGAACCATGGATACAACACTAATGACATAGTAATATTAACACGGTGGCATAACACTGTTCTCTGTTCCTTTCCTAATAGCTCTTAGCACACTACTAGTTTTATTCATTGGTACTAAGCATCGAGCTGACACTCTTGAGTGGCAAGCTAGTTTTTAGTCCACCACTTTGCACACAAAATCAGAATTATTTTTCCCATAAGCACTACTTCACAATTTACATACATGGATTTTTACCTGCTATTAATGTTACCAACCAGTCACTCACTAACATGAGATCCTTTCTGCAATCTGTTTTGGTTTCAACTCCTTGAATAACCTATTAGCAGCTGCAACCTTTTTTTCAATTTTCCTCTCCCAGATCACTTACGATATGTTGGGCAACAGATATCCTAGCAGCACAGATGTCCTATGAGACTACACCCCTGGCTTCCTTACACTGTCAAAACTGTCTATTTATTCCTGCCCTTTGTTTCCTACCCTTTAGCCAATTATTTATCCACAGAGACTCTTACTCCTTATCTCATGACAGCTAAGTTTTTCCAGGAGCCTTTAGCGAGGGACCTGTTGAATGCCTTTTCAAATCGAAGCAGATGATAACACCAGGATCTCTCCCTGACTCCTCTACAGAACTGCAGCAACCTGTGAAACACAACTTCTGTTCACAGAAACCACATTAACTCTTCTGCAATGTAACATATTTATCTTTGTGTTTACTAACCCTATTCTTTGTTGTTGTTTCTTCCAAATGGTCTGTCATGGTATCCATTTCCCATTTGAATTCCTTTAGAGCTCATAAATGAATACCCTCTGGTCCTAGCAATTTGATACTCCACATTTTGTTGATTTTTTTCTGTCCTTTCCTACTGATATTGAAAGTTAAGTCAGATCCCATGACACATCCTCCCCCCACTCCTCATTTTCCCAGTAAAGAAGGGTTCTGGCAGACAACATCCAGAGTATTTTCTGTCAGCAGTACAAGCAGATTTGTGTTCATATGATCATCCTGTATAGTCTCATCTGGTGCATCCCACACACACTTAGATAAACAGACAAGACCCTCCCCAATACACACAAAACCAAATCTGGGTGCTCAAAATCTGAGCCTTGACATAAAATTCAAATCTGAAAGAGACTCTTGTCTTTTGAACAAGCCAAGCACGCTGTATGCAAGATACCAGCATTGGTCAGAAAAGCTTAAAACCCTGCAGGTTTTGTCATACAGATCCCAGCTCGGTACTTTGCACCAGCTCTATTTCACAAAGTTCCTCCATTTTCAACAGAGCACCTACTGCAAAATAACACTGAGCAGACTGTATATTAAAAAGCCATCCCACGCATATTTATAACTAATTTATTCTTCATTTCTTCTGTGTTGAATAACTAAATTACAACAGTGGCTCAGTAACCCCTTTTAGTTTAGGAAAGGGCAGCAGCTTCATTTGAGTAATATTTTAGCCCAATTAGTCCATTAGTCTCCAGTGGAGACCAGAGGAGAATGGAAACCAGTGAAACAAGAGTCCTGCAGGATTCCTTTTAAGTAACAGACCTCTGACTCATCTGATATCATCTGGCAGCCCTCATGATCCCTTCAAAGATATTTTGTATTTTCCAAGTGTTCCAGAGAGACACTAAGCAGGCATTTGCAAGGAAGAGGCAATATATTAACATAGGCCATTGTGGATAGACCTGCCCTTTAAAAGAGTTTCTAACTATTCACGTCTTGAAGAAGCTTCAAAGTATCCAAGGATTTTGACTCCTACTCTTTCCCAAACCCTACAAAGTGTGGGTTAGTCTCAAATTAGCACCCTGCCTTTCTACAAGGATGGTGCCTGAGTGGACTCGCTGTGTGTGGTTGTCCAACTCCGGTTCTGAGATACATTTAATGAAAAAGTGACCAAAAAAAAAACCAAAACGTTTTCCCATCTGAAAAACAAAACAATTCTAAAACCTGGTTTAGACTCTTTGCCATGTAATACGTAAGTGGCAGCTATGAGGTAGTTTAAATACAGATATGAGGACTTGAGATGAAGCATTTGATGGACTTTTCTCATCCTAGTCACTAACTTCCAGATTGTCAGTTAGATAGTTTCAAATAGCCCTTCAACAAACGAAGAGAGAGAGCCACCAAGCAAACAGGCATCTAAGGCGGGAAAAGCTGTTCACTACCTGTATGCATCTGTATCTTTTCATAATAAATCAAGTTTAAATTATTAGCTTAGCTCAAGCACCTACAAGAGAACTTGCTAGATCAATGAGGGATGAATCCCACCTGACAAGTCACAACCAACAGGCAGGTAGCACCCTAGAAGGTGTCCTCATTGCTGCCACCTTACAGCACCATGAACACAAAACTGGTAATATGTTCTGTTCATACAGAACAGAATGCAAAGTCCCTGGAAGCTGCGGAGAAGAGGTGTATCATCCTCAGCAAGACTGCCTTGTAGCATTTTCATCAACCCCAAACACCTTACGGAAAAAATTCCTGCAGCCCATGTCATCTACTCCTAGAAAGCAACTGTAAGCCAGCGTGTGCACACACGCGTACATACGTAGTCTCACCCGTGGCTGCAAGTTTAATACTCCAGCATTGCCCTTTATTCCTTTGTCACTTCTAAAAGAAAGTTGCCTCTGTGTGCAGACTGCAGCCCCACCTGCATTGCTAGCAGCACTGAAATAACAAATTCAAGGCTTGCTCGAATATGTGTGCTACTTCAGCACAGCGACTAAAGATACGCCTTAGCGCAGGGCTCTTCGGTTTTGTGTTTATGTTCCAGTGAGATGTGCAGAGCTTAAATGAGCAGTCACTGGCAAAAGACTGGCATTTCACAACGAGAGTGAATTTTCAATTGGCCTCATGTTTTACATATACAATTTAGTATTAAGGCAGATCTTTTCATCTGAAAATATGTGAAGTCTTTTGCAAATACATGCAGCTCATATGCAAACACTGAAATAAAAGTCTCAACTAGTATAAAGAAGAACTGTTAGTCTCCCAAATAAAAATCATCATTGTCAAAATGACATATCAAGCTGTCCAGTGCCACATGAAAGATGGGACTCTCTAACTCTCACCCAGAAGAAACAGTAGTTGTAAGCTGCACGATATTCAGTTTAACTGTCTCATAGGGATGAAAGGATAAGCATATTCTGCTAGGATTTGAGTTAGAGATTTTCATGGAGATTCTATTTAGGACTCCCAAACAGCAATTCCACTACCTTTTTTTTTTTTTCCCTTTTTTTTTTTCCCCTTAGATTGTTGTTTAGCATTGCAAGCAATGAGATAAGAACAACTCTACAAACAAAATCATTGTTATAACTTATTTTTAGGTATTCAAAAGCCTGAACTACACGTGTGAAGTTTCTTCCGCAGATTCCTGAGGTTATGTGACAGCACAAGCGAAAGAAAACACTCAGCCTTCATCTCCTGTTGGCTTAACAGTGCATGAATAGTGGCTTTAAAGAACAAAAACACTAATCAAGCTCTAGTCATCCACCAGCAAGGGCAGGGGCTCCACACCTAAAGTTCCTCTACACACAGAATTGTTGCTCATTTTACTGACAGATACGCGTGTAGAAAGGACAGCTCCAATTTGAATTTCTTTTAAGAACTTGACCCAGATCTCACCGAGTTGAGAAAGGTACGCCTGCCTCTGCCACTTGTACTGGCATAGAGAACCTGTTGTTTTACCATCTTTAAAATGATAAAATTTTATCCTTCTATGTTACTACTTATCCTAAGAAATGCAAAGCACTTTGCAGCACTTTACATAATGATGTATAAGTTATCATTTCACCAACATGCTGAAAGGATGCTGCTCTTTACCAGAGCACTGAAAGATAAGACAGGAAGAAAGAAGTAACCTTTTATTGTAGACAGCACAATTAAGGTATACAGATTACAGTCTGGAAATTAAGACAGAATGCTGCAATTAATAACTGGTACCATAAAAGCTATAATGACCCCACGTAGGATCACAAAGAGAATCTACAGTTCAATTGTATACAACTTGTATTGTTTAACACTAGCCTTCTCATTGCTTAGTGGCTGGTAAGTACAAACTACAGGAAAAAAAAAAAAATCAGTATTTGTTGCGGAAAGCTATATTTTTTTTTCATTATTAGAAAAGATGGTTTAATATCTTAATTTATTTTTTTTTTTTATTCCATAAAGGAGCATTATCTTTCCTCTCAGGAAAACAGACAGCTGCCTGCATGCCATGAATATTGGGCATTACATACTCTCAGTTCGTCTGGAAGCCTCTCAAGAATAAAAACTCATGTCTATTTTGGTAACATCCTTTGGCCACTACCTAGTAAGTATTTCAGGGGATGTGGGTGTAGTGCTCCTAGCTCCTTCCAAGTATATCTCCCAATTTATGGCAATAGGTAACTGCAGAAGACAATAGCAACACACTTTGATGAAGTTGTACTTCTACAACCTACATTATCTCCCCTTGTACACATAGAATAGAAGAAAAGGAAGACAGATCGGGTGAAAAACATTTCTTACAGACATAAAAGCCATGGCTGTATTTTATGTATGCCTCTCTATTTCCACAGAGGTATCCAGTGCACTTGATAGGAAGACCAAATGAAATCTGACCCCACAGGAACGTGTGGGTCCTCACGGGCAGGCAGAGATAACGACCCAGCCTGCGCATTAGGTCGGCATGAGATGCAGAAGGATATGCTGGGTAAAAGAGGTGAGCAAGCATATGCACATGCACATTAAGGCACATGAATCCGTATATCAATAAGGTTTTTAAAATCAGATTAATTTCTAGACAATTAACAAGGCTGTTGAAAGATCTGCTTTACAGCTGCTGCCGCTGCCAGGAGATGATGACAACTAAGGAAATGAAAATCAAAGGAGGAAACAATTACAACAATACTCACTGAAACTATTTAGAGTTCTCTTAATAAGTCAGAGAAAGAAGTAATTGAAAGAATGTATTTTATTGCTGATTAAGATAATGCTTAATTTAGGTGTTATTTTTATAAAGAGATCAAATTAACAAATTGGTTCTTTCATTCGAGTGCAAGTGAGAGCTCAGTGTATTCTCCTCATGATATCCTACAGCCCAGAGATTCAGAGGGTGGGTCCTGGGAGAGAGCAAAGATGAGAAGGAGGTAGAACACATTCAGGGAGAAGGGCCAGCTGTAAAGAGTAAAGTGCCAAAATACAATTATATATAAAATATTAACTCTTATTCATGTAAATCTAGCAGCACAACAGTAACTATGCCTTGCTTTTCTACACATTCAGTTATACTAGCCTTTTCCTGTTCTGCAACCATCATAAAAATGTTAATGCCAAACATTTTTAAGCCAAACATCTAAATGTATGGAACAAGGGAAGTTTTTAAAATAAAATGTTATACATGTTTTATGAGCAGAAACATTGCCAGCATCTTCTTTAAACAACAACAAAATCCATATACCCTTCTCCTTTAGCTTATTAATGTCACTGTGTCATATCTCTAGATATTATAATTGAGAGATAGGGAAATGTAAAACAGTTAGAATAATAAGTCAGCCATGACTGCTATTTCTTTGAAATAAAGTGGGGTAACCCAGCTAGTTGCCAGATTGCAAGAACAACAGAGGCCACTGCAAATTTTCTCTTAAATTTCGGATTCTGCCCCAGTACCTCTTTCCTTTTTCTGAAGGACGAAATAAAATAAAAACTGAAATGTAAACAGTATATGACAAGACTTTCAGTTGTGATGAAGAAAGGTTGGATTAATAAAAAAAGATGAGTATGTGCCTTAAAACAGTATGTTATAACCTGCTGGTGTTTTGAAAAACTCAGACATATAAAAGTTAATCACAAAAACACTGGCAAACTTGCCTTTGAAGGGGAAGGCAGCAAAAAATTGCAGAACATCAGAGCTCGGAGGGAAAGGTAGAAAAAATTGTAAAAGGGTTAAAATGACTAAGATTAAGAAAGTGCATGACAACCATTCTCAAAGACTGATCTGCGCTAACAAAACCATATCCTATGCTTTTGATGAGACACTCACAAATGATTTAGCAAGAGGTGCTTTTGAATTATACCAGTGCTTTTTGGCAATAAAATGTCTTTTTTCATGTTTTCATTTGTATCTGCCCTAAGCTGAAAACATCCTTGCTAGAAAATAAGATAGGAAATAAGCAAAACCAGGTTGAAGGGATTTTTAAAGCAAAATTTCCCCAAAAATGAATTTATTTCAAATGTTAGGAAAAAAATTATTAAAAGAAATTTAATAATTCAGGAAATACTTAATCTAAACAACTAAATTTAATGCAAAAGAGACTCCAGATTTTAAACTATTTAAATCAAGATAACATAGCACGGATTTCAATAGAGCTACAAAGCTTACAAATGCCAAAGTTCTACCTCTACCTTCTTCTAAAATTCAGTGAGTTCACTGCTTTGTTGTTTTAAAATAGCTGCTTCAGAGTACAAAAATGTCTGTCTTAAGCTACATGTTAATGTTCAGTCTGTCTGACAGATAAGCTTCAGTCACTTTACAATTAATTGCACCGAGGTGTCTTCTCCAATGTCAGTTAGCTGACTTACCCCAAAACTTAAGGTCCCGTCATGCTCCATAGAATGACATGATCCGCAAAAGTCACTTTGCACCTTACAAAAGTGCAAAATATACCTTCCTCAGGGAGAACAGTGATGATTGTGCTAGCAAGAGCCAGGAAGAAAAAAAAATTCAAGAGTAGGGAACTTCAGCATGGTGGGGAAGAAGGACTGGAGACTGCGTTTTGCTGGATCTTCAACAAAAAAGAACAATGGCAGCCCCACTGCAGCCTGAATTCACATTGGCACTCAACAGCCGTAATTTTGGAGGAAAGCAACATGTTCTCCTTTCTGCAATGTGCATCAACAGCACCAAACCCTAATCTAAAACTCCACAACATCAACAGCAAAGCTTTCATTCCTCTTGGCCACCCTGAATCTGACCCCAAGCTATTACACAGTAGAGGTTGCCTTCAAGGAGTATCTTTTGTCTTGAAGAAATACAAAACTGCCTAATATTTAGGTCTCACCTCTGAAACCAAATGCTCACAATACAGTGAAGTATGTCAGTTTTCCCTCTGCCAAGTATCCAAGAAAAAGGCGAGTATGTGATACACTAAGACCTACCCTATGGCATCCATCCAGAAAAGAAAACATCTTCTAAGTAAGTAAAAACATTGCTGTATCCTACTCTCTTGTAATATTCTGAATCCTCCCCCTCTTATAAGACTGTTAGGTTTGAAATTCCATTTCAAGTTGAAAACAACTCAAATCAAAGGGATAGGGACTGGCTCCCACTGAAGCCAGTGTAAAGACCTCACTGGACTTAACAAAGACTTCAATTAAAGGAGGATACAGGATGCTCACAGTGAGTGACTAAGTACGTAAGACAGACAAAGCAGCATAACCTGATCATAAACCTAAACCAGTACCCTTTGAAGAAATTACCTATTTGGGATGAAGAAAATAAGGGAATGAAATCATCTCCTAGCACCTCAAAATGTCAAAGCACCAGCAAGCCATAAACACTGCGTTCGAGGACAAAAGCATCTAAAATTAATCAACCATCACACAAACGTTTGTGTGTGGTGGTTCTCCTCCTCCTGGCAGCAGGGCCAGGCTGGGAGCTCCCTGCACTGACACAGCAGCACATCAGGTCCTCGAGCCTCAACGCAAGGCTCGGTTTTGCACAGCTCTGCAATACAGCACGTCATGTGTGATGTGCCGAGGTACCGGCTGGGCTGCAAGCCTGCGAGGACCACCACAGCTCCCGCTACACGTCTGCCCAGCACGGAAAAGCCATCCAGGGGTCTTGGTGCACAGGGAGCCCCTGCTGAACACACAAGGGGCTGGCTGTGCCCCAGCCCAAAATGTCCTTTAGCTGGTGCAGGACACAGCTAGAGCATAGGAAGTATCATATATATATATATACACACACACACATATATGCACACCCCCCAATTGAGAGAAACGCCACAGTGACCACCACATAACAACCCAGTCCAGTTCTCCGGTGCTCTGCCCTGGTTCAGTCAAAGACAGGTCTTTATATCAACTTCAGCTAAAACTGCACTGCGCGGTTTCGGAGAGCCCACAGAAGTGAGCTGTATTTGATTTAGGCTTGCTGATCTTAAACTGGTTTTGATCACTTTGTGCGGTTTTCTGCCATCAACAAGGCCCGCCCTGCCACCAAGGCCTAACAAAGAAATCACAAATGCTCTTGCTCATTACACTGCAAGAAACGTTGCCCCAGGAAAGAAACTGTGAGCCATGGAACATGTCGGTATACACCAATGCTTTCGTTGGGTCAAGACAATCAAGTAAAATAATTAGCAGCAAGATACTGGATCTTCCGGCTCTTGGGAAGTGGTGCGGTTCTGCATGTCATACTCCCCAGAGAGGCTGCAGCCATCAGGTACAAAGAAATTACGAGACAAGAGCAACAACAACAACCAAAAAAAAAAAGAACGTGGAGGATTTCTTTCAAAAAATTGGTACTGGATAATTGTTTTATTAATTGTGAAATGAGAAGACATATTAAGCACCGCATGGCCCAGAGTGAGAAATTCAAGAGTATCTTCTGTATTTAGGGAGATAAAGAGGAGACGACTACGGTGTGAAATCAGGAGGAATAAGAAACTGGCTTCCCCTTTTAAGAGCAGCATCAATTAAACCCAGGGGAGGCGGGTGCAGTTTACTAGTTAATTAGTCCAGGGATGTGGTCCTTTCATGTGTAATTCAGAACAGGAACACCTGGTGTGCGGCACTTCAAAGCACGGGGGAGGAAAAAAGCCAAACAATGCAGGATAGGTCACAAAAGAAAGCAACAGCACAAGAACAAAAACTGTTTATATCTGACCTTCACCCTGCTGTAAATAAAGTAAGATGGTAGGGCCCCCTCCTCCCCACCCGGGGAGAACAAACATCTCCAGGCACACTGGGGGAGTCACAAAAAAAAAAAAGAGAAGAGACGGAGAGGGAGAAGAAAAGAGACATGGTGGTAACTAATTGTTTTACAACCTAATTAAAAGGAAAACAGACAGCAAGATATAGATAGGGAGATAATGATTTTAATCACGTTCTGATATGCAGAACCAAAAAAGATGGAGAGGGGAAACGTGATCCAGGCAGTGCTGGGAGGCTGGTAGAAATGCTGCGGGTTTGGTGCACTGAAATCCTAAGTGGTCCCAAATTTCGAGGTTTTTGACTAGATAAAAATTCAGGTCAAGTTACAAGCTTCAGACTAGGAAGGAGCCAGGATTTCACTTGTTCCCATGTACAAATAGATGAGGATATATCGATCTGCTACTCCCAAAACTGAATATTAGCAGTGTGCTCAACGTTTCTTGGTCCCTTCCCCAAACTGCTATCCCACAGGGAAGCACACCTGCAGCATGCCCAAATCGTGCCGAAACTGGAACCCAATGCACTGTGATAAAACTTCTGCAGTGCTTTACCTCATCAAACACAATACAACTCATTAAATCTCACACATCAAAGAAGTGTTATTTCTGTTTTACGGGAGGAAGACAGAGATTAATTTAGCAGCCGTAAGCCACAGAATCATCAGTACCAATGATCAGCTGTCTACTCAACTTCTTCACCAAGTTTGTTGCTCAGTCAGCAGCAAAACCATGAGAAGATAGCTGGATCTTGCAAGATGAATAATATTTTATTGGATGTCAGTACGACAGTAAAGTCTCTGAAGAGGACCACTCCAGAAGATCACAAGCGTGTGTTTGGCGATGTAAGAATTTCAAATAAGTCTGGCAACTTCAAAAAAACCAAAGCCAAACATCCCCAATTTCTGAACTTATATTTGAACTAGACCCCTTTATTATATTGGTGAATATTTTATTCACTCATCACTAAGCTTGATCTAGCACAGTAAAGAAAGATGCTGTTATTTTCAAACACTGGACTGCAATTTAAGAAACATGATTTATTCCTTAATCTGCTATCTTTCTGTGAGTCCCAGAGTAATTAAGCTGCGTCTCATTTTGCCATCTGTAAAAGAGAGAAGTGGTGCAGAAAAAATGGGTTGTGGAAAATGCCCCACAGAAGGGAGGCATTATTACAGATAAAAGCTCACTTATGCTTAAATAGCAATTTCTATGTTTCATGAACTATGGAAAGTTATGAAGCCCCCACATCTTGTTTTAAACCACCGTCTGTTCCCCAAATCATTTAAACAAATTAAAAGAAGAAATGCTTCAACCAGAACCATTTTGCAAAACTTGCACTTGTGAGATACGGTTCTGAACAGGACACAATATAACATATGAAAACTCTCTGGATAGAATGCACCGAACGGCACTATGTTAATATCAGGAACAGTATAAATGTCCTGTGTGGCCAATAGTTTAAGAAAACATGGGAATAAAATAATCCTTCTTCTTTCTTAAGGAGAAGAGGAGAGAAGAACACAAACCAGTTTTTTCTTTTTCATAAGTAGAAAATGGGTTTATTGGGCAACATGCATGAAAAAACATTTCAAAATGGGCTTTGTGATAGTTGGGAATTAAATAAACAAAGTTATGTACATTTGGTGATTTGCCTTTGTTTACTTCTGTATCATTTATACCCAGGCTGGAGATTACAAATGTGGAACTATTTTCTAGAATGGGCTTTTCAGAATGGTCCTGTCAAAATGTTCCGCTTCACCCATGCTCAGATAGGAAGGACAAGCTCCCCTATTTTAAGAAAAATGTATGTTATTTAATGAGCAGTGACCTTTCCAGAAGCAGGAGTTTAGTACTGAAAGAGGTTTTGGGTTGTTTTGGTTTGGTTTTGTTTGATTTTGTGTTGTTGGGTCTTTGTTGTTTGTGGTGTTATTGTTGTTTGTTGGTTTGTTTTGTTGCTTTGGGTTTGGTTGGGGGAGGGGGGAAGAGGGAGGGTTGTGTTGTTAGGGTTTTTGGTGGGTTTTTTAGTTGTCTGGGTGGTGGGGGAGAGGCTGAAAAGGAATATCATCCAGCACAAGCCTCATGAAAGTTGTGGTAAAAAGATGAAATCTAACCTGACCAAGCTTTTATGAGGTGAAGCCATCTGAAAAAAATCACAATGCTCCGAGGTAGATTTCTCCATATGCTTCCAGACATAACTCATGTGCACTGCAAGACCAAAACCAGTACAAAGTCTATCCTCCTGCATTGGATGCCCATGAGACAGACCAGTCTTTTACCAGTTTTTCCCAAAAACCATTCCCACTCCACCATGCCTAGGACATGACTAGCATCACTTACATATGCCAGTCAACAGGATAGCACAGCAAACACTCCCTGGGCTCCCAACACTTCCCAGCAAACCAGGGCACGGCCCAACCATACTCCTTGGGCACCTTGGGCAGCACAGCCAGCACAATCATCAGCCAAAAGGAATTCACAGACCTCAACCCCAGCCCCCTTATTCACAGCAAAAATGTGGAAAGAATCCTGGAAACAAGGTTGAGCTGCCACAGCAGTGCAGTCTGACTGCACACCTATTTTCAGACATGAATGGCTGGAGGACTCACGAATCAGCCATTTCATCTCATTGATAAAAACTGTAAAATCTGTTTGCCAGGGTGTTTTCTTATGTACGCCCTTAACACGAGTGCATTTATAGACCTATAAGGGGAATAGGTTAAGAGCAGGTGGAAAGTAGTTCATCAGCTCCAAGCTAAATGTGGTCAAAGTGTTTTTGCAACCGCATAGCTCACAGATATCCTTGGCTATTCCATGTGAATTGGAGGAAGTCATTGTTAAATACTTAGGACTGTTGAGCAACACAAGCCCCACAGTGGTAGCCCAACATTTAATTCCAAAGAGGATTAAGAGGGGAAGGAGAAAATAAAAGACAAGACAGTGAAAACTGAAGGAAACACAGGTCACAGGATATTACTGAGACTCGAGTTCTCACCAACTTGGGACTTCTCTAGGTGACTCTAGGTTAGGTAAGAAGTCAACCAGCTCAGAAATGTATGCATATATATGCTGTACATATTCTACCTAGCCAATATATAAATACATCCAGCTGTTAAGACAGAATTGCGGCATTTATTTGCCTTTTTTTTCCTTATGATTTTCTGTTTCCAATTTGTAATTACAAGACTGCTCTTAAGTCCTGCTAAATAAGGCCAGACTTTGCCTTACCATTACATTTCTCTCCTGTTGCAGTTCAAAATGAACTGGAAGAAAACTGACAATCTCTTGGTACTCTTGCCTTCCTGAATGCAGCAGCTGTACGGCACAAGAACATGTTCTTAGGAAGAAAAGAGTTCTGAGCAGCATTTCCTTAAAAGCAGCAAAGAGTGAATAAAAGGGCTCAGAGTGCCAGATGACAGTAGTCAGGAGAGGTTTCTCCACAGCAGGAATAAACTGCAGCCTTTCCTGGAAGGAAAGAGAAATGAAGACCTAAAGGCATATCCCATGTGTTCTTGCCAAGGAGTAACTCTCATAAGTTAGATTTTTTTGGAGGTTATTTATTATCCTGGTGAAAGAGACACTCTCTCTTCATGCAATGCTTGACTTGCTGCAACTGAAAATAAAGCCTTCACTGGCTTTAAAAGAAAAAAAAAAAAAAAAAAAAAAAAAAGAGAGAGAGGGGGGGATATCTTCACCGGGAAGATTCAACTTTTTTGGTTCTCTCTGGTCCCTCAAGACATGATCCATCTGACTTCCACATTTATGTAACTCCCTGGGGAGTGAAAAGGTAGAGAAATAAGCAGTTTTGGGTACAATTCACCCAGGCTGTTCTGGCATCTAACATTGACTAGATGAACTCCCGAACTGCCTGTTCTCCCCACAGATTAACTGAGAGTCCCAACAACTCACTCATCATCCATACAATACCCTAAAACTCCAGACTCACTAAAGACATTTGCTGGGATGAAACCAGCAGCATTTTCTAGTCTCTCCCAGCAGCTTCCAGGTCCCAGCTAAGCCCTTTTGTGCTGCAGTGGCTGTTAGCATCCTCCTGCAGAGCTGCTGGGGTCTTACCTGGCCAAGGTGTCCACTAAGAAACAAAGGGAGTCCCGAGACTTTGGAAGTTGAGTTATTCTTCGGTTCAATGGAAACACCTACAAACACCAAGCAGCCTGAACTCACAGGGTTTTGCACTACTTGGCTAGCTTCAGCAATAACCCAAATTGTAACCAGGACATGTATCAGAGCTAGTACACTACATTCTGGAGAAATAAATATTCCTAAACCACAATATCTTCATATGCCAAATACCCACGTCAACAAAACCTCTTCAGTGTCTTACAGGAAAGAGTAGCACCTTCTAAACCATTAGCACCCTTCAAGCTAGTGCAACTATGATAAGTCACTGGGAATAAAAGTAAGCACAGTGCTGTTTTATTTGTGGCACTTCTATTTCCTTTAATGTGTGTCTGATAAAATGTTTTCTAAGCATTGCCATTAGTATGTGTTTACCCCAAAGGGACCATTCCAGGAGGACAAAAAAAAAAAAAGCAGCACCCACTACTGCCAGGTTTGCCTTCAAAGCCATGAATACACACTTCATTCACTTGAATAAATTTCCTTTTTATCTAATACATCCAGTGATGCTTCAGGCTTCTGCTCAATGAACATGTCCTACCTTTCAGCAGAAACTCTGAAACAGAAGTTAAATTAGCTAAGAACAAAGTTATCCTCATGAAAATATTTGTCACGAAAGCTCACATTTCAACAAGAGGTGTATTTTATTTTTAAATTTTCTCATTGTAAAAGACCACTAACTTTTTGGAGAGTCAGTCCCTAGAGGTTGAGAGGTGCTAAGTGCCTTCAACCATCACTTATTTGGGTGAGAAAGAGGACACACTTAAAAAGGATTGCTCTGCTTGTGTGCAACTAAAATAAACACTTTTCCTCCACCTGTATCTTCATTAAAGGGGGAAAAAAATGTGAGGCCAGAGTACAAAGAATGTGACCTCACTTTCAGGTTTAACCATTTGTAAAGCAATGGAGAGAGCCCCTTTATCAGCCTCAGACAGACCAAAACAATTCCTACCCCAGCTCCCGACACTGGGTCCACTGCTTAGGCAGGTCCCGGCTCAGCAGCAGATTACACTCCCCGCTCCGTTAAAGAGCACCCTGATAATATGCAGGGCTAAAATGTCAGAAGCTATTAGAAACTCTCAGACACACAATATATCTCCATCCCCACATTTTCCCCTTACACTGTGCAACAACAGACAACAGGCATGCAAACTGCTCAGCTGCAACTGTTCCAAGTCGAATAATTACAACTTGTCAGAAAGAATTAATTTTCCCATTTCTCATAAAGATGTGTAAAAATTACCATGTTATTATACACTGACACTCTCTGGAGGCAGACACAAAATTTAATTTTGAATTCTTTCCGCATATTAAATTAAATCCATAAATAAGAGTTTAGGCATTCACTCGGAAGCATATGTTCATTGGGAGCGAAAGCCAACACGAGCCTGGCTGTAATGGTTGTTGTAATGTTTTAATAGCTCGCTTCTTCTAAGCACCAATAAATTTACATGATCATAACAGTCGTGGGCATACAAGAAGCCCATTACTGTCTGGGCACAGGCAGCAGCGTTAACAGGATGGAAAAATGGAAAGGGGGGGGAAGAACCCTTAAATAAAATTAGGCAACTGCACTTGTCAGCTGCTCCATGATTGAATTTTTAATATTGTGGTCAATTGGTCAAAACAAATAATGGGATAAAATATTTTAATGTATTTAAAACCTGCTTCTGTGGTTAACAGAGTTTATCTATCTCTTCCTATATACGGCATCAGTCTTGTCAGGCTACATTTCCATTCTGCGAGTGCACAGACGGGAGGAAGGCTTGTCCTGGCATCCTCTCCCCCAGCTCCCTCTGGCCGGCAGCCCAGCACCCCGGACGCTGCCGTGGGGGGCTGCAAAGGGCCTGGGCACGGCCACGCCACTCCTCAGCACTGAGCCGCATGGCCGCGAACCACTTCTTGGCACATGCCAGCAGATGTTGAAATAAAACACGCAGGTTGGGTGGATGGCACTCGGTCCCACACCCGTTGGGATGCTTGGCGGAGCCCAGCAGCCCTGAGGACAAGGGGAGCGGCAAGCCGTGGCTCACCATTTCCCTTCATCTCACCAAGACAACCCCAGTGTAACCCCACTGATCGACCTCTGACCTCACTGCAGGCTGGACCTGTACAAAACCAACCTACGTACTTGCTCCCTTGGCCAAGACTGCCTTTGAGTTCCACAAGCCCAGGCAAGCAAGGTATCTCCCTGCTGCTCCCTCCTTTTTATATTTCAAATGATTGATCATTTAGATACACAAGTGAAGTTCAGTTTCCCAACAGGGAATTTAAATGTGATATAAAGGTGAGCTCTAAAGATGGGGTCCTGCAACTAGTTTTTAAATATGGGCAATGAAAGATAACAGCTAGCCTTATGCTCTGCTCAGATTAAACTACTACACACTGTCTGCCTTTCTTGCAAGTAGAGTCAGATGGTTCTTTGAAACCTTAATTGCTTTTCTATAAAAACCCCAGTTATCTCCAAACCTCTGCTCACCACCACTGAAACTGGGAAAACCTGTGTGTTGTGTGTACAGTGCGTATACATGCACAGCCACACAGCACCGATGAATTACACTGAAGGGTGGAAGGCAATCCAGCTCCTCAAAAAGCCTGTGTGTATGACAAGTCTTCACGACATTTTCCTTCCTACTAGGATAGACAATACATACAGAAGTCTGTATTATCTCTACAATCATGTACTTGTTCCAAACAAATTTACAAGGGAGGAAGTACCCAGATCCTTACACAGGGCAAAAACCTACAGTCACGGATAGCCAAGCACTTACCAACTGAAATCATATGACATTTTGAAAACAGCCACACTATCAATGATGGTGTGCTGCCTGGCTCGTGGATGCTCCCAGTGCTCAAATTTGCCAGAATTTCACTACACCAAGTTGAGTCTTTAACAATTGGAGATGATGGGAAAGAGCAAAGAAGAGCCCAGCAACAGTTAGGGTGTTTCGGTAAGTTTTAGGAAGTTCACCAGCAAGCTTTATACAGACTCCTCGGGTAGAGGTGATTCAGAACATGACGAAATTTAAAATTAGCTCTTTGAAGCTGAGAAAATATGGGGGTTTTCTGTGTTGCATTTTGACATTGTCTGTTTTTTTCAGTGCATTGGGCAGGAGAGTGAATTCTGAAACCAAAACTTTGCAGGAGATTTTGAGAAAGTGTCTTTCTGTGGTATGGCAGTGCTAGTAAGGCACCAGTTTTTCACTTTTCATTGACTAATCTCATTCTTACTCAGAGATGCAGTGATTGAAATCCTTGTCACTGACTGTGTAGCAGCTTCTCTGAAATGAATTTGCAAACTCAGTCTAGATCCTAGTGGACAATAAAAACCTCACCCCACAACCCAAAACGCCCTAAAGCACTTGGTATTAATTGGCCATCCTTGCTGGTGGTCTCAAGACAGAGGCTGCGGGCATGGAAAATGAACAAGCTCCTGACCTCCTTCTGATCCTCTCCACGAGGCCTGAGACAGTGACTGGGCAATGCACTGCCATTTCCTATTTAATTAGACGGCTAAATGGAAGATTTCCTCTGTGGCTAAATGGGAGGTTTCTTTTTCCAGTGCTGCTCTCAGACCACTAATTCTTACAGTCACTTAAGTTGACTGTAACATTTAAAGGAAATAATTCCCCCCTTCGATTCTCTGAGCACAAAGGAAGGAAAGCTGTACCAGTACTGCAGCTCAATTTACGTAGAGAGGGATTTATACATGTCTTTCAATTTGCAGCATTGTTTTTTCTTTTTAAAGAGACAACACATGTCATCACTCCCTTTAAAATATACGATACGTTTACCTCTAATCCCACTGTAGAGAGAACTTCTTAAAGGTGAGAAGAAGTTGCTTCCATGTAAGATGCACAAACTTCAGCTACCTGACGGTGATGATATATGCACATTATATAATACATATATGTGGAAAACAGCCTTGATGTGACAGCTGAGTCCCGAGGCACCGTAGTAGTCACTCTGTGTTTGAAAGACAGCTTCTCTACCAAACCACTCAAACAGTAAAATGAACACAATATACTCTCCAGCTAGAACTATGCCCTTAAGCTTCAGTTGGAAGAGGAAAAGAAAACTTCTCATTGAAGTTGATTTTAATTAGGACTGCAGAGAACCAGTTTGAATGAAAGCCTGCTTCCCCCTTCCCCCACTTTTTTTTTTTTTTTTCCTGAAACCCAAGCTATAGTTTAAAAAATCTTGGGTAGGGGTGAAAAACAAGTGAAAAGCTGAAGTAAACTTGCATTTGAAGGTCCTTTAGCCGAAGAAATTCCCCATAAAAACTTGGATTTAGGAATGACAAAGAAAGGATGGGTTCTTATATTCAGTCTGCTTCTCCCATATGATCTGCAGACTGGCTCTGTCATAAAAGCTAGAAAACACTAAACAAGTTATACAGCATTTGCTTAACTGACAAAATATTCACTGATTATTACTGCCATTAGCCTGTTCTTTTTGATTTCCCTATGTATTTGTTTCTCAGCATTTTGGATGTTTAGTATCCTGACATGATGTGTCTCCAAAGCTTTGTCAGATGCTATCTTTCTAGATTAAATATATACAGAGGGATATGCTTTATATTTGCCTGTGACAAGTGACTTGTTTAACGATGGACTTCCAGGAAGGTCACAGAACCTGCATCCATCTGTGCATGCGATAACAGCTCTGTGGTACCCGACTGTCTCCACTCACGCTAGATTTAATGATTATGAAAAGTTTGAATCACAGCACAAATAGCTGGAAAGCAGACGTTGCGTACACCGCTCGTACCCACCTCCCAGCATTCACGGCTGTTCGGAATACCCTCAAACGTTTCGAGTGAGGGGGCTTTTCCTACTGCCCTGACTGTGTGGAGGATCAACTTACCCCGTGTGTCTCAGGGTCATATGCTGTTACTTTAAATGCATGGATCTTGGACCAAAGGTTTTGAGTTTGATTCTGGGCAAGGGGAATACGAAGCCTATTTAAACAGCTGCAAAAATTATTTTGAAACAACAATGCTGCAGAATTTGGTAAGGAAGCAAAACAAGAGAGCTTCAGTACCAATCCAGCGCAGGCATAAGGAAACCGTAATCATATCTAATTAGAGTTAAAATAATGTTTCCCTTTGAAATGTTTAATTAGCTCTGTTTTATTACATAAACATTCTTGATGCAGAGCATACTGAGCTAGAAGCGTCTGATGAGTTAAACAGTGCAAAGTGCTCAGGCGCCCAGTGTGGGGCAAAACCTGACAAGGAGTGGCTGTTGTTACCAGATGTCTGGACCATCAGTGGAACCATGATGCTTGCTGCAAACAGCAGGCTATCATTTCAACCTTTGTTGCCTCTACTGAAGCCTCCCATTGCGCTTTCAATTTAACAGCACCACAAGGAGACAAAGAAATTTCTTACAATATGCCTTTCAGTTCAGAGACAAATCCCATTTAAACTTGTTCAACCTCTCATAACGTATTAGTTATTGTTGCCAGTCTGCATGTCCTCTGGCAACACACTTCTAGTTCTGGAGGAGGGAAGCTTTTTCTTTTTTCCCCCCTTTTTCTGTCTTTTTTTTTTTTTTTTTAAATTCTTGCCCTTCGGTTTGATAAAGCAAGACCAGATTTACTGGCAAACTTACAGCATGCTTGTCACAAGCTTGCAGCAAATTTAATTAACCTTATTACAAATATGGTTTTCTTGAAGATTACATCACAATCTGGTTTCACATCGCCTGCTGCTGATTCAACATATTCTGTGCTTTGGAGAATATGTTCATTTTCTGAAAAAGGTCAAAATGTTAAAATATCTAAAACTTCACTATTTTTTCTGGGCTCCTGCTCAAATGGTGTGGTGTACCAACACCTTGTCTTACCGAGCAGTGTTGTTCTCTTGCTGCGTGCCAATTGTAGACGGGTTTACTTCACAATGCAGTTTACATCCCTTTAACAACAGGGATGGCCAGATGATGGAAAATTTGCTGCTAGTTTAACCCCTCATTAGCACATTGGGACAAAATCACTAGAAATGCATGACTAGAATGAGCTTTGCTCAGCAAGCTAGAAACAAGTAAAAGTTACCAGAGTCATTTGGAATTTCAGGACTGAGTTAAAATATTATTTTTGCTCAGGAACAATGGCAATGAAGAGGTATTAATTGGTTTAGACTAGCAAAACAAATTAATAACTTTGTGTGGTCGGTACTGGTTTTTAAACCTTGATTTATTTATTTTTTTTACGGATTTTTCAGTTTCCAGAAACTGGAACAAGAAATTTCCTGTGACAGAAAATGTTGGCGTAAGATTTCTATCAGCATACTTCGAACTCCAAGAAGCTGGATAAATATCTTGATTGCTTCCTTGAACTATACCTGAATTTAGAACCTTTAACTATTTGCACGGCCTGAGTTAGTCTCCTTGAAAGTGTGTACTCTCAGCTAAAACTCTGGGAGAAAGATGATTCCTTACGTGTTTATTTTTTCATTTAATGTCTAGAGGAGGAATGCCCTTGTCCCTATTCATGTAATAACAAAGCAAGACTTCACAGGCTGAAATTCTGTTATGGCATAGGAGGAAGCAGAGGAAAAAAGTGACAGCATCTGTACTAAAATCTTCTTTAATAAAGCATAAAGAGAGAAGAGGGTGTAAAACAAAGACACCTTTGCTAATCACTAACTCTGTAATTCTATTAGCACACAGGTGTTATCAGATCAGTGGGCAGCGGATGCAAAAAAAAAAAAAAAAGATTATGCAAAAAAAAAATCCCCCATAGAGCAAACATCAGCACAATAGCAGCGATCTAAAACCTTGGCATATTCAATAGCGTCATGGCTGCCACACGCCATACAGATAAGGTTCTTGACCAACACAGCACAAACGCGACAAAGACACTCCATGAAAAGCAGGTATGCTCTGGAGAAGATAATTTGCAATAGCCGAGTCACTAGTAGAAGGTCTAAACATGAGGCTATTGTGTATCAGCTTTTATAGGATACCAAGGTGTTGACTCCCACATGCCAAAGGATGCTTTTTGCATTTACGCCTATGTGTACACAACATTTATTTGGTATTATTTTACTTTTATATGTTTAAACAGACATGATTGAAAACTCAAGTGAGAACACTAATCAAAGAAAGACAAAAAGGGTCTGCCAACCAAGGTCACTTTTTTTCCCTGCAAGAGAAAAGCATAACAAGCAAAACTCTTCATCCCATTCCAATAACCAAAACCTCTCACACTGTTCTGCTCAACTTAATTAATCTGTAGGTCATTCTAACACTGCCATGCACGGAGGTTGTGCATTATTTCATTGATTTGCTTTACAACTAACAATATAAATATTAAGTAATTTAAACAGAACTAAAGTCCTTGATTCTCTCAGGTTTATACCATTAGAGACATATTTCAAAACTTTCAGCAAAACATCCAAAGAACTCATTAGGAAACGGACATGCCAACTAAAGCTTGTTACTCAAGAAGAAGCACGGAATGGTCGAGGATGTGAAAGTCAAGCGGACGCTCAGGCCCCTGTGATTGTGACATTCAGGATTTTAAGCTTCACAGAGGAGTGAGGAAGACATAGTGGAACCACTGCCTTGGACCTCAGGAGGGCAGATATTGGCGGCTTCTGGGTTTGTCAGGATGCCAGGGAGGCTTCCCTGTAAGGTAAAGGGGCTCAGAAGAGCTGTTTGATTTCCAAACCAGAACCTCCTCAAAACACAAATAGTCTATTCCTATGTGCAGCAGCTCAAGCAAGGGTGGCAGAAGGCCAGCATGGTGAACAGAGAACTCCTCAGCTGGCTCAAACAGAAGAAAAAGCCTATAGATAATGGAAAAAGGTACACAGGATGGAGGGAGGGAGGGAGTTAGAAAGGTAAGAGCTTAGTGGAAGCTGGAACTAGTAAAGGATGTGAAAAGCAGTAAAAAGAGCTTCTGTAAGTACCTCAGCAGCAAAGAAATGGTAATGAAAGCATGGTCCCCTGCTCAGAGGGTAGGGGAACTAGTCGCACGGGACATGGAAAAGACTGAGGTACTCAAACCATTTTTTGCCTCATTTTCACTGGTAAGGCTTGCCCTCAGACCTCCCAGGTCTCCAAGCCTACCAAAAGCCCATGGGAGTAAAGCACTGCTCACCGCAGATGAAAGTCAAGTTCAGGATCACTTAAGCCAATGGGACATGTAGAGTAGGACCACACAAACTCCACCTGAGGGAGGTGGCTGATATTACACCAAGGTCCCATGGTGTCATCTCTGAAGGGTCAGGGCAACTGGAGAAGGTAGACGGCAAGCTGAGCATGAGCCAACATGGCCCTGGCAGCAAAACCAGGCAACAGCCCCCAAGGCTGTGCAAACAGGAGTGTCACCAGCAGGTGCTGGTGTGACCCCACCTGGAGCACCGGGTCCAGCTTCAGGCTTCCCAGCACAAAACGTCACTAGACTGGAGCGAGTCCAGTAAAGGTCTGCCAAGCTGGCTGGGCGCTGGAGCACGCAGCATGCAAAGAAAGAACGGGGTCTGTTCAGCATTAAGGAGAAAAAGCAACGGGAAGCCCAGAGGCAGAGTTGCTGCTTAAAACTACCCAGTGTAGGGGAAGAGAGAAGCCAAAGCCAGAGTTTTCTCAGAGCCACACAGCAGTAGGGCAGGAGGCAATGGAAATTCCAGGTGGGCATAAGAAAAATATATTTTTACCAGGAGGATCACCTATGCCAGCATCTGACCAGAAAGGTTGTGGAGTCTCCACTCAGGCAAACATTCAAAATCCAACCAGACAAAGCCCTTAACCTGCTGTAGGAGGTCAGACAAGACTCCAGGGGTCCCTTCCAACCTAAATTATTCTGTAATTCTACAGTTGCACGAAATGTGAATCAGATTGGTCTCCTGCCACTTACAGAGAACACAGAAATATTCCATACTTAATTGAATTGTTTTGGGTTCTTTGCACAGTTCCTAATAGCTCCAACAGTGAGTGATTTACTTGGCATATTTTTACTTCTATTTCTAATAAAGGTTAGACCATCTGATTATTTACTCATATGCTGCATGCCTTATACTGGTGCCATACACCAAACACCCTGTTCAAAATGGGCTAACATAAACCTGTATACCATCTCAGCACTTCAAACTAATTGACTGTTGCTTGCTTTTTATCCATGTGTTATGCAGGTTATATACCAGAAATCTTTCTTTAGGAGACTGTGCCTAAAAACTGGCAGCTCATCAAAGCTTTTTTTCTTTTGCCCTTCTAACATGCATCTTTTCTGAAAGCCCTTAAATATCTTACGAGTGAATTCTGATTTTTACAAACATTAAATCCTGTTTAGATGTATAGATGGTTTTGAGAAGAACGTTTGCTGAGTGAGTGCTTCTGGCTTTTCCCTTCATGGTTCCTGCAAATCCACAAAGTTTGATGTAAACAGGTTACAAAGGTGTCTGGAAACTTAAGAACACATGGGAGTTCACTGTATCAACTATCATGGGACCTTCTGAGCCCTTCTTCCTTCTCCTTGCTCCCTTCCAGGCAGTCCGACAAAGGGGAAAACAGCAGAGGGGAATTGGAGCAAATAGAATAAATTCACTGCAACAATCACTGCCCATAGGTTTGGAGTTCTCCCCTCCCTTTTTTAGGAGTGTGTGTGTGGGCTGTGCAGAAAGGGATGAGGAGGGAGGTTTTTTCTCTCTAGTAATTCTACACAGTGCTTTGTGGTGGTATAGAATGAAAGGCAACATGTATAAAGGCTTGATATTATTATGAAAACACTAACATCACATCCAAAATAAATACTTTAAGATTTATAACATTTCTGAACTCTCAACTCTTAGGACACAACTGGAGACCTTTAGATGACTTGCCCAAGTACTACTGCTACCAAAAACCCTAAGAGAAAAGACAAGACCACTACTGATTACATATAAAATAGCAAAACCTGAAAACTTCATAGCAGCCAGCTCTCTTATCACAATCCTCCATGGACAAAACACCTGTTTATGTTGGCAATAAATGAAAAAAGCACATTTCTCTTGTTTAGTAGGTCCATGTATTATTACAGTATATAAGAGACCTGCACACATTTTTTTCTCAAAACTAGCTGAGCAGGAAACAGTTTTTCCATCCTTGAGAAACTGTACATTTTCAAACTATTGAACTTGATGTATTCCAACAGAAACGTATGGCTTCATTAGAAAAATTCTAGAGGAAAGTAAGTTTTATAGATGAAAACACCTGTGACTGGCTCTAAATTTTAACCTTAAACTGTGGTAGACAGGGATACTGCAGTGATTATGTCTGCACTGATATATAGAATAAAACGGAAGTCAAAATTGTGAGAGAGTATGTAAACAGTCTTTCATAACTTGCTAACAGCTAGCTGAAATGAAGGTGGGAAAGAGATGGATTGGAATTTTCAGTAAGTGTACATAGCAAACTCCAGAAGCATTATTCAAATTCATGATCATGGACTAAAAACAGGAAACCTAAGATGAAACAGTCTCTTTGGTTGAATGCCTCAGTTCATACAAAAAAAAAAAAAAAATTATCTGATGTGAGACCAGAGGTCACATTCAAAGAGGGAATCTCATGACAATGGCCAGCTAGGAAATCTTCTGCCCAAAACTCTATCTTCTAAACCAGCACAGCACAATCTTACAGCTGGGCAAGTGACTGAGCTTTTTCTAACAAAGGTAATGGGGCCATACGCCACACATCCCTTCTGCTGCATGACACCTACCACCACCACAATAACTCATCCACCCTGCAGCCCACCCCTGAAATGGGCTCATTGCAATGAGCACAGACTGAAACATAGGAGGTTCCATCTGAACATGAAGAGAAACTTCTTTACTCTGAGGGTGCCAGAGCCCTGGAACAGGCTGCCCAGAGAGGTTGTGGAGTCTCCTTCTCTGGAGACATTCAAACCCACCTGGACACATTCCTGTGCAATCTGCTCTGGGTGAACCTGCTTTAGCAGCGGGGTTGGCCTAGATGATCTCCAGAGGTCCCTTCCAACCCCAACCATTCTGTGATTCTGTGAATATATAAACCAAGAGGATTGTGGGTCAGAGGAATTGTCCTGGTAGGCTGCATGAGCCCCATAGGCTACAGACTGGTTGATCCTGCTAAAGACAGAAGAAAACTGTGTTTTGCAATGCTGACAGATGTCTTCAGGAATGATGCATCTAACAACAGTTCTTCCATCATTAGTCAATATTTTGGGAAAAGCCCACACACACCATTAGGGGGAAGTTCAAGGTAAAACTTTCTCCAATTTCTTTTGCAACACCTGCATGTAGCATAAACATGCATTGCTCCCATCTTAATCTGAATGGTGCCAATGCTTGTGGCATTACTGGTAATTCAAGCAATAAGAAACCACAAAAATCTTGGCCAGTGCTTCCTCTCCTCCCTCATTTGGTCCTCTCCTGAGCCACGCAGTGCCAGTGTTCTTTGAACAAGGCACCCTGAACAAAAGCAAAAGGGGTTTGAGCGTGTAGTACTCAATATCTACTGAAAGGACAACCCAAGAGAAGTGCATCACCATCCAATTATCTTCAATAACTTTTCCAACTGATAACAAAAGTGATTGGAAGGCTGCAGAGAACTGCTTCAGTGCCATCTGCTGCATATAAAAACTAAAGGCTAAAACTGAAGATAGCAACAGAAAAGTCAACGATGACAATTGCAAAGTCAGCCTCTGAAAAACTAGGAAACACTGTCCTCTGTAAAACTGTATTTCGCGCTGTATGGACTGTGCATATCTAGTCCAGGAAAAAGTGGAAACCGTAAATAATTTGAGTATTTTTAACTACTATCACCTGGGAAAGATATGTCTGAGCTTTGGTTACCTTCTCGAACTAAGAGTGAAATGACCTACTGCCCTGAAAGGGCGATGAGACAAAAACGTCACTGCTGCGTCCTGTGCAAGGCTTGAGCAAGCTCTGTAAGAGCAGATGCACTGGAGGTTGATCTGCAAAACTCTGGAAAACTCTAATAAACATTTGCAAATTATTTTTATAGGCTGATTAAGTACGAGTTAAATATGAATTATATGCTCACAGGAACAGAAGAAAGAAACTTCCTGCCATAAGGTATCCATTCAAAGACTGACAACTATTGCATACCAGATTACCGCTTCAAAATGTAAGGATGACAATTATCCAAAGAAACAAACACTTTCCAAAATTGAACACAGACAAATTATTTTGCAGCCCTCCTTTCCACAATGTCTGGGATTAACTTTTCAAAAGAAAAAAAAAAAAGAGGTAGAGAAGAAACAGTTTTGCACAAATTTGTAAATTATTTTGGGTTCCTACCATTCAAAGCTTTACAATATGACCAGCTAAAAAAAAAAAAAAGTGAGGCACTTCACTCATCTTTAGACAAAGAAAACAGCTTTGGCCTTCCTTTCTTCACTTCTATTAGTGATTCCATCAGAAAAGCTAATCCAAATTTTCTCCAAAAATTTGATGATTCTATTTTGACATTTCAACAAGAAAACAATCCCTCTAACAAAGACTGCCATTTTTTTAATGGCTTCTCATTTCTATATTCACAAGAGTAGCAAAATTATTCAAATATCACGAAAAAGGTTATTTTCATGGTATACATACATAAACTCAGGGAGTTCTCTAAAAACTGTTTTGTCAGGAAAATTCAATAGACCTAATGGAAAACCTCCCATCTTAAGTTTTCTGACCCAGTTCTTCAGGACTGTGAGATTTCAATAGAGTAAATAAGGGTTGGAAATCCATGAGATTACTATCTATTTATAGTACAGCTCAGTAATCTTCAAGGACTTCTCATTACCACGACAGTTACATCACCTGTGATTAATACTTTTGCAATTAATTCTAGTTACATTTTGTTGAATAAAAATGTAACATCAGTATTACTTCAGATTTATATGACATCTTTCATTGCAAAGTGATTCTAACATGCTTTAAAAGAATACATCCATCATGTATCCTTACCAACTGAACAATTAAATGAGCCACCTGGGGTGGGCAGGTGAACAGCTGAAGCACAACACAAACAATGCATAAAGGCAGTGGAAAGAGAATGGAAATTTTGGCTGGCATTAAAGCATGACCTCAATGTTACAGAATAGGTCAAGGATTTTTTTAATCCCCAGAGAACAGAAGCCTCAGCTTTAAAGTCTGAGCACAGTGAAAACAAAACAGTCGAGTCACAAGTGTAAGGATAAACCGCAAAGCTGACTCACGCTTGTTGGAATCTGGGTTTTACTCCAAAGACCTTAGATCTCGCTTTATGATGAGCTACCACAACCTGACTCAACAAAATGGAACCCATTAAAATAATCATTTAAAAAAATCCTAAACCTTGTAATTGGTATTTAAAAAGTAGGTTGAGAATGATAATATTGCTTACATAAGACCTTGACATACAGGGCTTGCTATAACAGTGGCATATACCTTCACTTCTCACTGATTTTAACAGCCCTCACACTTCAAAATCACTACTCATAGCCATGGACCAAGTGTGTCATCACAGCAGCAGAAAGGGCTTGGATGAAGCATTTCAACAGTTACTCAAGTACAAGGACAGCATTCAGCCCTTGCCTTGGGAAACACCAGGTCCGTGATCATGGGTACTGACAAACTCAACTGTTTATTGCTCAAGAAGGATTTTTTTTTTAGAGCTTTTTGTCTCTAATGTAGGCAAATGAGGTCTGCAAATATTCACTAGAGTCAGGCATGCTGTGAACATCATCTTAATGAGACCATAAGGATGCAAGCAGGAAGAGCTATTTCAGCAGGTCTAAAAGGTAATAACCAACAGTTAGACTTCTTAATTTCACCTAAGTGTGAGCAGCTGAGAAGTAGAGGCAGAAAGCATTTAAAATGAGGAATAAAGCAATACTGTAGCTGCCACCATGGATTTAGAGAAGACAGGAGAGCTTTCAAGAGTTGACTGAAGCAAGTGAAAAAGCAAGACAAGAATGGCCAAAATAATTACATGTATACAGTTCCTTTTCTCTTTTCCAAACAGTTTGCCTTTAAAATAGTTTTCACTGTTTAAGAGATATACTGAATATTCCCAAACTTTACCACACTCTACATTTAATGTTTCTTAACAGGCAGAATATCATTTATTCTAGCAATCATATTTGCTAGTCAGCACAACAAACATCCGTAAGTTTCTCAAAAGAATTTCTTAAAATTACAGATGTGAGATGCAGAACAACAAATCTGTACCAGTTCTTCTGAATAGATCACAGAATCCCTCTCTAAATAATCTGGGCTGAAAGGCATATCAGGTGGTCTGTAGTCCAGCCTCTTGCACAAAAGCAGGGTCAGCTCAGACCAGGCCACTCAGAGATTTATCCTGTTCAGGTCCTGAGAGCCCCCAAGGATGGAGTCTGCACAGCCTCCCTGGGCAACCTGCCTGTCCTATATGAAGATGTTTTTTGTCATGTTCGGTCTGGAGCCCTCTGGCTTCTACCTGTGTCCATTGCCTTTTTTTCCTCCCGCCGTACACCACCCTCAAGATCCTGGCTCTGGTTTTCTCAATCCCTTCCTCACAGGAGTGGGCAGGCTGCTGTTAGGACCCCCAAATCCATCTCTTCCTCTGGCTGAACCAGCCCAGCTCCCTCAGTGTCTCCTCGCCAGGCAGGTGCTCCAGCCCCTGACCATCTTGGTGCCCCTCTGCTGAACTTGTGACACTTTATCAATCTCCTTATTCTATTAGGGGGCAACAAAACTGGACACAGTCTTCCAGATACAGCCTAACAGGTGCTGAGCAGAGGGGACGATCCCTCCGTTCCCAGGAGCTGCTGGCCGTGTCCCCGCTGGTACAGCCCAGGAGGCCACCGGCCGTCTCTGCTGCCAGGGCACTGCTGGTGGTGCCCAGCTCGCTGCCCACCAGGCTGCCCTTGCAGCCCTTGGCACTCCTTCCAAGCTTTGACTCTGGCTGAGCTTTGTCATTCCTGATGCCATCCCTGTGTGCCCAGGCAACGTCTCTTAAGCTCCTCCTTTGTATTTCCTAAAATTGTGTTTAACTGTAGTTGACCAGGATAACTACATACTTTTAGAAGTAGTTAAAGTAACATATTTGGTAGAATTCAGAATTTAATGAAAATCTCTTCATGATGAATGTTAACATTTTGTCAAAAAAATCCCCGAAATTTCATTTACTTTTTGACCAAAGATGAAGCGGGGCGGGGGGGGGAATAATCTGAATTTTCATTTGCAAAATATTCTATCAATTAAAGTAACAACTAACTTTGTGGTGTAATTCATAGTGCAGTTACATTACAGACTGGTTTCCATTCAAAGATCAAGTGTTTTCCAACCAACACATCACATGTTTTGCAGCAGGAGTACAGAAAGTGGATGGGAGTGTGAACCCAGTGCAAGGTCACACAGTGCGGCTGCATCGACGCCAGGCACAGGGCAAGGTGATGGTCTGCCAAGTCCCTGTTCTGTGACTTATAGATAGTATCATCTTTCCTCCAGGGATTATGGCAGGACTTTGTTATAGAATTTTCTACTGAAAGCAGTATTTTATTCAGCTTAAAACCTCAGATTCTCATCAGTATCCTTCCATAAGTAGAGGAAGAATGGCATCTCTGTGTCAGTACAACCAAGATCCCATTTATACTAAAACATATCAGATTACTATAGGGTCAGAATGTGCACAGGTATCACAGGTGAAAAGAACAGGTGCTTTCTTGGCAACTTAATTAAAAAAAGGGAACTAGGTAAGGGTTGGGAGGCTGTGCTTTAAAAAAACACAACACAACAATTTCTGATAAATTTTAAAATAGAAAATGAAAATTATACACTACGTAATATAAAATTTTGTCAGGTTATAAAAACAACGCAGCAAGCAATTCTTGCTGTAGTATGGAGGGGGGAAAGCAGGCAACTATACTGCTTTCCCTTCAAGACTCATGCTGCATCCTTCCTGCTGGACCATTTTTAAGATGGGAACAGCAACTGCCCAGGAAGGCTGCGCCACTAAGGAGCTCATTTACAAACTCCGGAGGGAGGAAACAATCTTGTAGACAAACATTAGCTCCCTTTTCAACTCTGCAGAACTACTGTTAAGCTTTCACACAACTATATCAATTAGCAAACAATAGTGTGGTAGAACATTTTCATGAAGCAGCACTTGCATTTCACGGTCAAGTACACAAAACCTACCACAACACCAAAGGTGTTAGCAGATCCTTACAAAGCATTTATGACCAAGTGTATTTTTCTAAGTTAATTAACTTGACTAGGCTGAAAAGAGAAAGCCAACGTACAAATCAGTACGTTGTGCCAGATCAGTAATATAGCTTGCTTTTTAAGTGCATGTCAACAGTACAGCAATTTCTGTTTACTCCTTTAACCTACAGATAAGTAACTACAAAGAAAGTCTTTCTCTTATAAACCTCCAAATGGGAGAAGCCTGTAACAATTCTTTTCAAAAAGGTTCTCCAGCTCTCACACTGTTGGACTCTATTTTGTTAACTTTAAATCACGACACTTGAAACAGAGTCTAGTTCCTGAAAATTTTCCTACTCATATTTTAAAACACTTGCCTTAATCTTGGCACAATCAGGAACTGTATAAACAAAAGGGAAGAAAGTATTATTTTCTGAATTATAACCAACTTCTACAAAAAATAAAATATTCAACGTTCTCAAAATCCAGTATTTTAGAAGCTTCAAACTAAAATCCAGTATTTTAGAAGTTTCAAACTTACATAAAGTAAAATCTCCTATTACTATTAATACTACAGACTAATACACAGACAAAATTGAGTTAAATTAAATGCTGCTTTGGAGCAACTCATCCCCCCTCTTTTTATTTTTATTTCCCTCAACGAAAAACATTTCCACTTTCAGTATCAGCAACTGTTGTCTCTAAATTTTCTTTCAAAGACAACATCTCCCTACAAGGTTACCACTGACAAGCGAACACTCAGCCAACAGCTTTGACAACATTACAGTAAATACAACTATTTGAAAGACATTAGTAGGTTAAACCTAAGACCCGCCCGGTAAACAGCTTTATTCCATCATTACACAGTCAATAAAGTCCACACTGAGTCCAGTGCGGCGCTATGTTGTACGAACAACCTTTCACCACTTGTTGCTTCACCTTCTGCTTGAGCTACTGAGGCGGCATGGGAGACCAAATGCGTAAGGAGGTTAAGCAGGACTAGACAAAAGGCAGCGAAGCTCAATCAAGGCAGGCGTGGATCACTGTCTTCTCAATAACACCTCCGTTCCCCCGCCCGCTGCCATCGCCGCACACGCGCTCCAGCTTCCAGCCATAAATCTTACAAAGTCACTCAACTGACAGCCTAATAACATGAAAGAGGTATCTGCAAACAAGATGGTTTCAAACCACTGCTGGTGACCCTGAACAAATCAGGGCCCAGTTTCTTTTGCAGCCTGTGTTTCTCCCCTTCAATCACTTAACCGGGCAGATTGATGTGACACCGCAGAAATAAACTAAGCTCCGTCTCACACACTCTCTCCTTCCCTCTCTCTCTCTCTCCAGGGCTCTCCTGCTTTCTGGCGTTCACTAATGATTAGATCTGTCTGTCCTTGTACGGCAAAAGTCCAATGCTGAGAGTCATTTGAGTGGCAGAAATGCAGCTTCCCAACCACAACAAAAAGCAGTCCCCACCACCACAAAAAAAACCAAAAAAACCCAAAACAACAACAACAAAAAAACCACAAAAAAACCACACACACATCAACTTCTTACTGTCTTTTGTATTTTCGTTTATTAAGATTTTTTTTTTTTTAAAGAAATAAAAAGCAAACATGAAAAACAACACAACCCATCTCTCCATGAACATAACGGTCTAAAACCTTGTGAAACATTATTGTAAATTGCACCCTTTGGGAAAATAACCAGAATACTGTAGTATTTTGCACAGAGATGGGACTACTTGTTGTAATCCCTCTGAAGTACCTCTTATCTTCAATTCCTTTTTAAAGCCACAGCAGTACCTGAACCCCTCCTACCCTTTAATGGGGGTACAACCACACAAGTAAGAAGTGATTTTAGCATGTGCCCCCTTCCATGACCCTAAGTAACAAACACATCAAATATTTAACAATTACTATGCTTTTCCATGGCAGAGAATGACTATCAATCCAGACATCCTAAATCCCAGGCTAACAACTTCTTTGAAGCAGGTGAAAATAAAATTAAATGGCTGGCATGAAGAGCAATAGATACAGCCACCAAAACAACCAGCTGATGAGTCGCTGCCTGCTGTCCTGTTCGTGCAGATTTTTTTCAGGGTAGGTATGATATAAAAATATGGGAAGAGCAAGTAGAAATATACATATTTATTCATTAAAATATTTTTGTATTCATAACATTTAAATATTTGTATTATTACTTTTTTTTCCCTTGCCCCACTCTTTTTCATGGAACCTTACTAAACAAATAATTTGAAGACTGAGAACTTTATAAGCAGTGCTCATGACAGAAAAGCTAAACAAAGAAAAGCTGGGAATTTAAAATATTACACTGACAGACTTCAGCCAGTTTCTCTTGCTTACATGCAGCCTTCTGGTTCTCATTCACTAGGTGCAATGTTATCTCATCTGGGTAGCAGACTAATCTTGGTTTAGGTCAGCATGAAGAAATAGTGGCTGTAACACCACACCTAGCAGCAACCCATCTGCTCTTCTCTCCAAAGTAACCTGATGACCATATTTTTGAGTACTGGACTTCAGAAAAAGCACAGGGGAAAAAAAGCAAGCCTAGAGATTGCTGTCACTGTGTTTTTCACCGCTCTCTTGACAAGAAAAAGGGCTAGCAGCATAACCTTATAAAACAAAGCAATCCTCAAAACCGATACCAATGTCAACTTTTGGAAGGTCCCAGTTTCCAGAGAAAAAGGAGAGGGACCGAGCAGCTAACACCAAACAACACAGAGTCATTCGAGTTACACTTTACTGAAGAGTGTAGTAACATTATCTGGAGATGGCCGAACTACATGAAAACAGACCAGCTGGAGTACCAGAACTCACCAGTGGCTAACTTCCTTACCAAGAAGCGTACACATATTTTTATGTACACTACCAGCAGTAGCAGTTGCCTAAAACTGATGGCAAGTTTCACGAGGCCAAAGCTGTCTCGTTTGTTTTACTGGCTTGTCATCAGTAGTGTCTGTAAAAAAAACTTGTAGGATAACAGGAACCACAAGTTTAAACAAATGTATGCATAACCAGCATCTGGAACAATATTTTACAAAAATTTATCAGAAACCGCTAGCAAGGAATTTAGGATGAGAACAGTCAGCTAGTCTACTACGGTCACAGGGGAAATAATCATGGTGTGTTCAATGCAGCCAGCTGCAGAAACAGCCTTTGATATCATTTAATGCCATCCATGTACAATGAGATGTGAACAACTAACCCACCATTATCTACCAAAGAAGGCTAACTCCAGAAAAGTCATTATATGCATTTACATTTGTACTCCAGGAGCATATAAATGAGGAGAGAAAGACACAAAAACAGTTCATAGGTCAGGGCAGCACACAAGTGAGGACAAGAACATATCGTCAACTTTCAACTCCCAAGCCTAGACATCGAAGTCAACACAACTTAAGAGGTAGTGGGATGATGTCTCATGTTCAAATTTAATATTTGTTTTTCAGTCTTATATCTGAAAGCCTGATGTTTTGGGACTAGTATTGCTGAAGACAGTGTTGGGAAGAAGTTCTCTCTAGCTAATGGCTCTTCTGCAGCAGCAGGTGACTGAGATGGTTCTCATTGCTTGAGCAAGGATCATAGCAGACTGGAAATGCTCATTTAATATTTCTGACTGAAAATTCACAAGAATAATTCTGGTTATAAATCTCATATAACATATTGAAATTCCTAAATCTTGTGGCTGAACTGTGTGACATTTCCATTAAAAGGTTTACTAAATTTAGAGCTGATGTGACTTGTATGCAACCCTTATGCCTGGGGAGATTTGCACTTCAGTATTCTGATGCAAGTCTGGAATATTTCTACTGATAAATATTTCAGAATCAAGGTTTTTCTCATCTCTCTCTTTCCTTTCGTGTGTTAAAAAAGAAATCACAACATATCGATAGTTCTTATTTTTTTTTACACCCTCAGAGTTTCTTTTCTCATAGTGCTTCAGCTGGGTCACACAGCTTGTTTTATACCATTGCTAGCGCATGTTATCAGCCTCCCAGTTAGGGTAGACTGTGATATCTTTCCCATATTGTCCCGAGGTTGTTTCTGTCCACTCCCCCACCCCCAAAATACTGCAATGAAAACAAAGCCCAGAAGAAAGCTATCAAGAGGGGAAAAACAAAACAAAACACCACATACACGCGCCAACCACCACACCACAAACTCAAACCATAAACCAACACCATTGTAACCAAAGATGTGAGCAGAAGAAAGTTCCAGTAGCTTGCAGTACAAAAAAAAAAAAAAAAAAAACACGCTAAGGAAAAAACTAAGGAACATATATCGTGTACACAGCCTGCTGAGAATGCTATTTTTCAAATGTCCTCAGCCCAGGATGGCCTATTTGCTGCTTTGAACTTATTTAATAACATTAAGCAAGAACACTTAACTATCTAAAAGAAGGATCAGTGGCATAAATCAGACATCATTTCACATATTTCAGGATCAAAGCTGTAAGGCAAAATGATTTGTGAGGATGTTTGAACAGCTCTAATATATCACAGTTCCTTTTGAAGGATACTTAGGCATATTAGTTGCCCAAATGATGATTTCTTTGTGTAGTTGTAGCCAAAAAGAAAAGAAAATTGAAACTTTTCATTCACAAATTGGTTTAGTCTATAACCTTGATTTATGTACAGCATCAAACAAAGCACATGAAGAACATCATGAATCTGAATTATCAAAATTAAAACCAGGAGAGTGAATTGATTTTTTTTTTTCAAATGATCAAGGCTAATCGAAGTGACCAGCACAGAAATTGCATAATCAGTAGCCAATACGAGTTAATAGGAGCTATATAACCAATGTCCAAGATTACATTCATTTTTCATTCAAACTTTTAAAAACCTGTTGTTACGGAGCATGGTCTGCAGTACTGTTTGACTTAAGGATAGGCACTATCCGTAGTGTTCAATTTAAAAGCATATTTTTCTTCATACACAAACCTGCTTACTATGGTGGACCGCCCAAGAAACATCTGAGTTTAAAGTTCTCTAATGAAAAAGGCTAGACCAGGCTATTTTTTGAGGTCCCTTCCAACCTGGGTCCTTCTGTGATGCTGTGAACAATGGCAAGTCATAAAACCTGCCCAAGCGCTAACAGTGAAGATCAGAGTCAAACTTTCCAAGCTCGTAGATGTTGAAGATGTAGCTATATAAAGGGAATTTCAACTTATTCTAACCCCTTCCTCCTCCTCTGCCCCCTTGTCCCCCCAAACTCCTCATAAAAAAAAGGTTAACCCTTCCTTTGGGAAGCTAGTCTAGAAAATACAAGTCAAAAAGACTGATGTGTATCAGTCTCTGGAGCCAAACATCTGTTACTGATTTTCCATAAAAATATAGGATTATCTTTTGTTCTCTCATCATCTTTCTGGACTGGTCTTCAGGGTTTAGAAAGAGCTGGATACCAGGGGTTTTTTTAAATTTGAGAAGACCCAGGCTCACTGCTGCTAGGGTACCACGCTCAGGGTTTACCAAGGGTATCAGGCTGCTGCAAACTCATTACCAGTTGGCTCCTTCATCCTGAATCAGTCCACGTGGTCAGCATCAACTGTTCCTGAGAACAGAGGTAAAAGCCGCAGGAGAGGGGAACAGTAATGCTAAATCCAGGCACCAGAGCAGCCTCAGAACTCTTCCAAACCTCTGGTGTGTGAAGGATCACCCAGTCTCAAATAAAAGCAACAAGGAGGAGGAAAGAAAACCAACGGGAAATTAATATATTTCGGAAAATCTGTTTAATGTTCACAAAACATAATAGCATTTAATGCTTTAAAAATGTCTGTTTAGCCAGCAAGTTATTTAAATTAGCAAGTCTAGAGTCACAATTCTAATTTCCTGTGAAGAGGAATTCCATTTCTTTGTTAAAAAGTAATCCCACATCGTTCTCCCAAGACATGCACACATATACAACCTTACCATAAATAGCATTATTCAGTAATTACAGCAAAGAGGAGGAAGGTTAAGGAATACCTATTTTCCCATGATCACCAATGCATTAGCATCCAAACCCTACTACATTCAATTAAACATCCAAACATATTTGCTAAAAAAACCTAAATACTCTTAGGTCCAACACTCCCAATAAACTAATAGCAAGCTTCTGCAGGAACCAAACTTAAAAATTAGAGCTTCTGTAGCATCATTCCAAGACTATTGTTACAGTTGTTGGCTGTATATTTTTACGTTCCTCCTGTATACTCTTTGACATTGAGGCCATATCTTTAAAACAATTTTTGGTAAGTTTGAGATTCAATATGGACTGAAATCTAGGGAAAGACTATTATAAATTGTGTGCACCCTAAATCAAGACCTCATAGGCTCATAAAGTAGTAGACATTCACAGAAACACGTATTCTTGTACATACACGCACACATAGAAACATGGCATCTGGACGACAGACCTGAGAGGAAGTATTTATTACAAATACATCAGAAGAACAAGAGTTAGGCACAAAAACACATCAACAATTTACAACCACCTGATAGTTGTTGACATATCCAACTGTACTGATGTCACAACAAGCTTAGTGGGTGAGCTCAAGGGTCCGTCTCTTCCAGTGCCCTGCCTCAAACAGTGCTGGGTATCGGACGCTCAGAGAGGACAAACATACAGTAATACTCAATGTACCACCTACAAGCATGGAGGGATGTCCAACACGGGAATTTCCTCAGCCACAGGTTGCATCTCTATGCTTAACAGTACTTGACGAATTCTTGCAAGAACTTTTAATACTTAAAATATCTTGTAACAAAGGGTACCACAGCTTAAGTATGCTCACCTAATACTTGTTTATGTAGACAACACAAAGTATTGGACTTCTAAGGGAAATGAGGTACATAGGGAAACCTGATTTACATGTTTACCTAAACGAGAATACACAGTTCTGGTATTTGTTTAAATAACAGCATTTGAAAAAGTGTCACTTCCATAAATGCTGTAGATTGAACTCTGCCCTTTGGTAAGCATTGTATCTGAAAAGGGCTTACTGTAGTAGAGATCTCAGCTGCATGTTTAAAATATGCTTGACATATGGGGAAACTTTCCACAGATTAAATGATACTGAAAATAATGACTAAACACTGAGTCAGAAAAAAGTACCAAGAAGATATATGCACCCCCTCCATCTCTCCACTCAGTCACGCTAAGTAAGGTGATGTATAAAGAAAAGATAAATTGCACTATTCCATCGATTAGAAGAATTACAGAAAGGTCAGATATCTAAAAAGAGAAATGATATGCTGAGAAAGAACTGAAAGAGTGTATAGCTCTAGGAGAACAGTTAATATTTTATGGTACAATAACTCAGAAATATAGGAACCTTATCTAGAAACACAGCTCTTTAGATTCAAGTAAAATACTGAAAAACCTCATCAGTTTGGTTTTGTTTCTTTTCAAATGGGATTGGATTGGAGGACAGACTGACTTTCCGTTAAATATCCCAGCACATGAGCAGTCTCAGTTAGCAAGGATGCTTGGGAAGTAAAATCCCTCTCAGAAAAGTATCTCTGAGAAATCAGTTTAGCACATATGTAATGCTAATTGTTATGAGTCAGGGCTCAGCGTAGAAAAAGGTAGCTGAATCAATCCTGAAAGCAGTAAAGCAATATGATGTTCCAAGAATGAAATGGTAGCACTATTGAAAGCAATGGTATTTTTGTATAGCTTCAAAAAGACATATTTTTTGACAGATTTTAGGAGGTATACATAGTAACAAAAAGGATAGAAGAACAACTTCAGTATCTTAATATAATAACTTTAGCAAATTAATTTGTTAGTGCTAACAATACAAACCTGGAGAGGCAGATACACAAACATCAGAAAATGTCTGAATCTTTACAAATACAGACAAGACTCAAAAAATATTCTCAGCTGAAAAAAAAAAAAAGGCAATTTTAAAATCCGACCTTCAGTGGGCAGATGCCTGCCATTCCTGATGCCAAAGGCTGACCAGTCTGTGCTTGTACAGAGCCCTGAGCATCCCTGAGCCCCAGGCATCCCCAGGGAGGTGGGCTCACCACTTTTGCCGTCCCTCCCCACGCCGAGGCAGATGGGAGCGTGGCTTTCTGAGCCACTCAATGCAGTGGGCGAGGGAAACAAGAGAGTTACTAGATTACTGAAAACAACAGTGGAACAAGGTGCTGGGGGATTCTGTCAGGAAAGCAAGAAAACTGCCGAACCAGGAGAGGAGGATTCCTGACATCTGGAGCTAGGGGAGATGAATAATGTGAGAAGGTATCTGGGTGCTAATACAGGACAACTGGAGAACATGAAAAACTTGAGCTGATGGTCTGGAAGAGCAAGATGAAGACAAACGGAGTGCCAGCATCCACTAAGAAGTGGAGACCAGAACCAATTTAGTGGGGAAAAAAAAAGCAGTAAGGCAAGACGACCAGTAACACTGTAGACAAGCCATGAGAGGGGTAAACAGGGAAAACAGCTTAGGAAAAATTTGCCCTCCTTCACCAGCACCCTAACAATTCTCCCTCTCTCCAGGGTGGTTAGAGGGCAGCAACCTATAGCCTTGCTCCTACAGGCAGAGAGAGGCAGAAATCAGTGCAGCTGGATGTGAGGTTCTCACAAGGACAACAACAAGGAGTCAGTATGATGGACAAGGTGAGATTCGTTTTTTTTTTACCCCACAGGCTTACATCAACACTATTCAGGTTGCAAAAAGAGAGAAATGCAGGATTTAAGTTAACTCTGCAATCCTAATTCAGTTGTCTTGTGCAGATGAATCATGGTAGTCTATAAATACATCACACCAGTCTTTTTAATGTAAAATTTCACCCACAAGATAGATTCTGCTTGCTTAACAGTCATTTCATATTTTGTTTATTTTCAGCATTTGTTGTAAAAGCCTGGTCTTACTTACTCTGACTTCTCTCTGAAAAAACAACTCCTTTTTGGATTTTCTGCAGTGTCCCATCAACAGAATCATTTTGGTCTATCAAATACAGCAGCCTACCAACATGCATACCCACAAGAGGACTAAATCAAGGTTGCACAACTTACCTTAATTATGCCTCCCTCCTCTCCCCACCCTACACCACCTCACCCCCAGTTTCTCAGTGCTTGGGCTTTCTGTCTTAGTAGTGTAATCAGCATTGCCTTTTGCGGTTGATACCTGAATATCACTGCAACGTACTGAAGTCACGGCTTCTTTATTTACTGTACATTTCATTTAAGAGAAAAGTTGTGTTGAGATATGAAAGAGAAAGGACGAATAAAAACAGTAATTAGAAATGTAGATTATATCCTTCCAGTCTACACACAAATAACATATTAGAACAAGTATCATGACTACTCAATGGCATAAGTCTTTGGAGCACATACCTATAAAGAAATTAAAAAGCAGCACTATCTTTTAGAGTTTAATGGTATAAACAGAATAGACTTGCAAAGAATGGGAGGCAAACAGATGGAGAGGAAACTCAAGAAAAAACCCCCGCACACCCCAAAATCCCCCAGAGCAGTTCGCTGGCAGAACCGGGTCTCTGCAGTCCCAGCCCAGCGCCGCCTCCTCCTGAATCACAGAGTGGAACCAAATTAACATGTGGGGCTTCCACGGAAAAAATCAGGACTACAAATCAAAGTCTCCTTTATTTTAATGTATTAACAGTACTAAAATTGACTTTCCATCCTAATGTACTAGTATTAAACTTATCATTTTATCATTAAGATTATTGTTTTCCCTACACATTTGCAATAGCATCCATCATGATAGTATTGGAGAGCTTTCAACATCTCCATTTCAGTTAAATGAATTGCATAAATTCTCCTATTTCCACAGAGGACGGGACGCACAGTGGATAAGAGGTTCTTAGCAGGGCTTCTGTAAAGGTAAAGATGCATAGACTTTGCCTAAATCTGATTCATTATCTTCAGCAATACCAAGCAGCAAGTATTAATGTAAAATCTTTTTAAAAAATCTTTACCAGCAAAGAGGAGTATGTAACTTTGGCGGTTTCTATAGATTTTAATTGATTTTTAATCTGCTGATGGTAGACTGTAAATAACTGCTCAAAGCACACACAAGTGCTAGTCAATAGGAAGTTTTATTAGTTTGCTTTCAGAGAATTATAGCAATGATCGAAGGACTCTGAAGCAAAAGAAAGTGCTTTTTTTTTGTGTGGAATAGGGCCCTAATTCATTGGCAAGGCAGCCAGTAGAAGCTCTTGTAATACAGCACACCTTGTCTACAAATCATTTCACAGGGTTCCAGAAGAGGTTCTGAAACAAATCGACTTTTTCCACCCCCACTCCTGTAGTGAAAGTGAAGGAAAGTGTTGTGCATGTAAAAATTTACTTTTTTTCTACTACCTTTCATCTCTTAAATTTCCTGTTTGCCTTTTTTTTTTTTTTGAACACAGGCACACCCTGCAAGTGTTCCCAACACCGCATTCACATGTTTCTCTTCACATCGATAGTCTCGCTGACCTTCAGCTTGCACTATGTACAATGGAAAATTAGTACCCCTGAAATGCTTTTCTCAAGATGGCATCCAAACCTTCTCCCTTTCCACATCCCCCTAATTCCATTCTGCCATTTTAAAAGAGGTAGACGGGTAAATCAAGTTCAGAAGACCTAGGCCAAGAGACACTTTATTTTTAGTGAAACCAGCCTACCGAAGCAGAAGAGGACAAGAGAGCACCCTTCTTCAGAAGCAGCCTGGGCAACACCTCTGCTGCTACCCCTCCTCCCCAGCAATGCACCCAGCGATAAACAGCTCACAGCAACACATCTATGCAACATCAACGCCCTTGATGTTTTGGAGAAATCCTGGGAATAGTTCTCTCATGCTACACTCTTAGTTCTACAGCTTGGCGCTAGATATTTACGTGACTCACCCAGAAGTAGAAAGTAAGAGAACAGGAGGCAGCAGAAGTGCAGCAGAATACAGTCTGTTCCACCAACCATCACAGACACTTAAGATGTTGCTTCAGCATCTTGCCTATAATTTAAAATGACTACCAAAGAAGTATTTACATACTTTAGAGAAAAAAAAGAGCCAAACTACAACCAGAAACAACAGTCAATTTTCTAAGCAAACCTGAAATTTTTTAAGGAGGGTGACACCATCATCTTCTGCTCATCTGCTCACATTAAAAAAAAAAAAAGAGGAAGCCCCTTGCTTAAATTTAAAACTCACAATAGGTCAGCACAGGAGAATGAAAGGAAATGGCAAAAAATGGTCATCAAAACTACATACATACTAAACATGGGACCTTTCTTTGAGATGACACCCAGAAATGACTCACTTCACTGTCCAGCCTTTAAATGGTCAGCTCTACCTGATTCATGGGCCTTGTGCATTGTCAAATTTGTGGATTAACTGCGTGGCAGTGCAAAGATGGCTGAAATCACCCAGTGTTACTTGTACCACTCACATCATCAGTGATAGAGTAAGTAACCGATTACGCATGCCTTGTGGTGGTGGAAGATGACACACATTTTATCGCACATTACAAAGGCACGGGATTCTTCAAGGCAAAAAGGAAATCGCATTATCACAGTAAAAACACTAAATGGAAAATCAGAAGCTATTGAGATTAGAATACTACCCATTTTACCTTCTTTATCAAGATAAATGTGTTACCTAATGACATAAAAAGAATCTTGGTTTCATGCCTAATTTGAAAAGAAAATATTTCACATAAATAATATTTATAAAGATACATCTGGCCCAAATTCCATGAGGGTATCATGAGGGTCTTCACATACTTCTAATGTGAACTGCAAAGAAATACCAGTGACATCCTTGCATCCTTAGATAATTTGCCCTATGGTATTATACTTCCTGAGAAAGTCTTTTTATTTGGTCATTGTTACTAGATCTTACACGCAAAACTAAGCCCACAGATTGCTCATGGAATTATTTACTTTGGTGATTATCTACATGCCATGATCAGTCAAGAAGTGTTATTTCTGACTCGTGAGTGGTTAACACATATTCAAGCGAAGCACACCACATGCAATGCCAACTGAGATATTTTCCAGGGAAATGCTGATTGTGCCAAAGTTCTCAACACTCTTAGGGCTGGTAGCTGTTGCGATGATCACCACACAGCTGCCAAAACCCTCCCAGATAGCGAGCTCCTTGACCGCACATAAGAAAACCAAACTCTTGGGACAAAATAACTTCCTAATGACATTCTGCAGTATTTGGCTGTCTCAGGTTAATTCCTTGGATAGATTCATACCCATGAAGAGGTGCTTCAGCAAGACAATTATTCTTCTGTTCTGTTTTGACTACAAAATAAATGGTTAAATCCACTAGTCACTGGCTCATAAAACAATTTGTTGAAATAATGAATTCAAATATACTAATAGGATACAGAGGTTCACCATTAATTGTTTAATCTATAGCTGCATAATACTGTACTGAATTATTTCCCCTCCTTTTACCCCAGTTAGGAACTGACACAAGTACAATAATTAAAATAAATTTCAACACAACCATTTGGAAAATTGCCAACATTTTCAACAACTTATAATTTTCTTCCTTTCCCCTTTCCCCAAGATAAAATGCAGTTTTGACATCTTCGTAAAAAACACTTGCAAACTGTTACTTACAATTTAGTGGGGGCGGGGGGAACCAAAAACTTAAAAAAAAAAAATAAAATAAAACCACTGTTTTAATCATGACCTTTCATCTGTCCTTGATTTGGAGGGAAAAGGTGGGGGAAAATTGGCCACTTACAGAAATAATCCTACTGGGCTTTCGTCTCACTGATTGACAGCCTCATGTGGCTAAACACATTCACAATTATAAATAAAAACTACCCCTCTCAAAACAGCAGAACTTATCCTCCATCAAGCAAGATGTGCTTGGAGCAAGTATAGCTTTTAGTGGAGATGGTGAAAATGACCTTTGAAATATGTGATAAATATCAACTCTTCTGTATTGTCCATCTCCAGTCACATTTGACAAAAGGATACTCCCAATTATTACTTATGTAATGCCCGGAATAGCTAAAAACTGGACATATCATTATTATAAGAATGAAAAGCACATTAATAAAAGCAATAGGCTCTCTTAAATTAGAGATTATATCTGAATAAGGGCTATTTGAAGAAAAGTATATCTACCTTATTAGCTGCAGTGTCTTTACAGATATTTTCAAAACGTGACGGATCACTTTGCATTTGCTGCTTAAAGACTGTACAAAACCAGTGCTTTGTTGGCATATGGCTGAGCTCACAAGGAACCAGTTCAGTGAGCTAAACCAGCAGAAGATGCTTCATACTGTTGCCCAAAGTCACTCTTCTGACAGCTTAACTTTCTGGTTGGCTCGTTGTGGGACAGAAGAGCCCCGTGCCGGGCGAAGGGGAGCTGCAGGGGTGCATGGCTGGGGCAGAAGACTGTCGGAGTGGGGCTGCCCCTTTCTTCCAGCAGCCTCCAGCAGTAGGTGTGGGTACGTGCATCACCGAACCACACACCAAAAGGGGATTTTGAGTGACCCTGGCTCTGCTGCTGAAACCTTCTGCAGTCTGTCCCTCGTCCCTTGAGTTTTCCACGGGCAAAACAGGTATATTGAACCACATTTACCTTTCTAAAGGGCTCTGAGACCACTGAAAGAGCTAGTTAAGAGTGCCAATGGAACCCATCCTGGAAATGGCCAACCAGCTCCCTACTACAGACGTTTCTAGCAACACCATGAATATCACACCACTCTGCAAGAGGCAGAGAGGTGGATGCATTGCCTCTAAGCTGTGAAGGTGACTTGTGAATGAAGGAAAGGAGGAGACAGAAGACTATTTCAGATTCATTCATACCTTTCCCTAGACACTTATGTCCAAAATCAAAAGTCAAAATCAGGGCAATTTGACAGAACATGCTGTGTAATGATCACACAAGCCCCAGTCACTTTGGAGGGGGGAAGACCTGCTCTCTTTGCCCTTTGGTGGACTCCCCTAACCACTTCTGCTTCTGCACTGGAACTGCACACCCAAGTCACCAGGCGAGGGGACACGCAGGAACTTCTCATACGCGTGCAACCACACGTACCGCCACAGGCACTTCAAATAGGCTTCGTAAATCAATTGCCGCGTTACTAATAACATTCCTACCAACACTTCTTTTCAGACCGCTAGTACAAGGTATGAGTTTCACTGTCTTGAAGCAGGCTCGGAAGTTTCACAAGCCTCCCGCGAAAAGGGTAGGGGTTTCCCCTCTCCCTCCCACCAGCACACCAGCTCCCAAACGCCGGGGAGGCACCGAGCCGAGCAACTTGGAACAGGACGCGTGGCAGCTGATCGGCCCAGGAAGAAACAACGCTTGTCTGTCTAGGTAAGATCCCTGCCAGCCTTCCCACTAAAATTAGAAAACAGTCGACAGTACCTTGGCACCTGTCACTTGCTGGAGACAAATCTTCAGCTCTTTCCGCTGCCAAAGGGTGGCATTTTGATTTCTGCCTGCCAGCACCAAGTCGCGACGCTACCTTGCTATCGGCCGCGCTCTTCGGCATAAGACCCCTGCCTGGCATCTGCTGCCTGCTCTGCCCTCCACCCAAAAAGCGGAAACGGGAGAAAGCCAAACGAAGGTCTGCATGGCCTGAAAGGGGCAAAACTTTCTGGAGGGGATAAAACAATTTTCATGGACCACAGATTAAAACCCCAGCCTGGCTAGGTCAAGAAGTAAATTCAGCGTGCAAGCAGGAAGGCTCATAATTCATGCAGTTATATCAATATCACATTTTAATCAAAAGATCTCAACCTCTTTCACATAGATCACAAACACTAAGCGTCACAATATTCCTGTGACAGAGCAATGAATTATTGTGCCCACTTTTATTAAAAGTATTTAAGTTGATCTATTACCTATGTAAGTTACAGACATATCCTACTGTCACAATCTCAAACACATTGATCCTCACAAATCTTGTCTGAAGTAGGGAAATGCTATTTTCTCCATTTTGGGTAATTGGAAACTCCGGCACAGACAGACTACGTCCAGATGTAAATGATCTAAAAATCCACTTAATCCCTGGGCCACCACTTTTGACTGGCTAGGCATTTCTAAAGGCCTAGAGACACTCAGTACAAAAAAAAAAACAAACACTGGGTTAGGGATTAGGCAGAATTTAGGCCTAAATTTGGATTGAAAACTGCCCTTAATGCATTTGGGTACCCTTCATGCCATAGGTCCTTGCAGCCGAGCACGCCATGGGGCTCTGGGCTAGAAAGAGAAGCCACAGCCAAGCATCACGGGGGACAACACCACATGGGATCACCTGCGCAAGCAGGGCTTTGGGCTGCCAACTCTCAAATCAGCAACCCTCCCTTCATGTATAACTGAAGAAGAAAATACGCCAATATCTATAGTAGAAATAATAGTAATAAAAATTTTCATTGTAACAAAATGCCCATCCTCGCAGTTAAAGTCCCTATACAGAGAAGTAACTTCTTCAAGGAAAAAAAAGAAAACTTCCTTTCCTTAGTTGCTTTGTCTTCCTTATAATAAACTATATTGTGATCATTAGAGAGGTTTACACTGTAGAAATAATGTTGAGAGGAAGTGTCCTGGTTTTGTTAAAAACAAGTTTCTCTTTTAGTGAATTTCCCTGTCAGCTAAAGCCTTCTAAATAACTGCAGTTTTCCTGAAAGCTAGATACATGTTTTGGTAGACATAGCAATGGAATGCGAGGTCATTGATAAGGATGGATGCACATCTCATGAGAGCAGTGAACTGAAACAGGTGACCAAAAAACTGACCAACTAAAGTATTCCATCCCATTCGCGTGATACTTCATATAAAAGTGGGGGATCACAAGGATCTTGTCCTTTTTCCTTATGGCCGACATTGGGAGAGGACCTTGCGAGTCGTCCCTGTGAACTGAGGCCCAGTGACAGGCTGAATCCAGCTCCGGCTGGCTGCAGAGTCCAGTCCAGGACTTCGGGTGCCGGCCCCACATCTGCCAGAGCAGCTGCCGGGACTTTCAAGATTGGTTTTGTATATTTTGTATTATTTTCTCTATTTTTATTGGTAGCATTAGTAAAACATTTTTAATTTTTCCAACTCTCTTCTCTCTGTCCTTCTTTCCCTCCCAATCACCTGTCCTTAGTGGGAAGGGGGGAGAGGGAGGGAATGAAGGGGGAAGCGGGGGAGGGTTAACAATACATCTGCCACGGTTTTATTGTCACCCCGCAATCAAACCACGACAGGAAGAAACAGAGGCTAAGTTTTTTGATTTAATTTTTGAAAGTGAAAAATCTCTTGGGCTATAATGACATCTCTGCTTTCTCTGAGCTACAGATGGGTACATGCCTGCACAAACATAAAGTTGCCACGCTGCTATGGTTATTATTGACAAACCTCTTCAAAGAACAGTGTTTTCTGTCAGACGTGAAATGCAGCATGTTTACGCAAACAGAAAATAAGATGCTCCTCACCCTACTGTTTTAAGTTTACACTTTATGAAACTATCACTAGGTTGTTATATTACTATAAAAGGTTGAAAACAAAATACTGCTTTCAGAAAATTATACGAAAGGCATAGGCATTTTATATATATATATATATATATATATATATATACTTTTTTTTTTTCCCCCCAGATCTCATTTACCCTTATATTTGACACAAATGAAAATAAAACAGCATTTTAAGCTCCTGGAAATGACAATATCATGTTATCTAGATAAGTAACACAAAGCTATTATTGAAATTCTGATAGCATTTACTTTACTGGTAAAGGAAAATTACCTGTAATGCATAGTTTAAATAATTACTTTTAAACAAAAGCTTCTTTTCTACATCGCTTATTTATCTTCTGAGACCAGCTCAGCAGGGCTATGTATTTTATTAAAATTGCCTTCAGACTGCTAATGGCAGGGTGTGCGTTAGCACAGGAAAAAGGATGGCCGTTTGACTCCCGTTTCTAATATTGGGAGTTGGTCCAGGCACTGAAGAGCCAGAACTCTGCTGTGCATTTCAGTAAGTTAGCAACACTTGGCTTGCTAACGATACTGGCGACAGCATTTTAGAATTATGGGTCAGACCAACTGGAAAGCTTATAATTGTGCTTACAGCAACAACAGAAAGCAATTCTGAAATCTCTTTTATTGATGTTTCACTTGATATCAAGTCTCCTGACTGGAAATAATTTTGTAAGCTCATGCCAAAAATTTCCCTGTTCTCTTTTCTCTTGCACTCAACCTCGGATGTTCCTTGTGCCGCATCAGGAAATGGTATAACAACTGTGAGCTACTCTGTGGTGAGTTTATGTGGCAGATAACCAACGCAAATCATCCAGGTAACTTTCTGGTAGATCTTGTTTCCTCTCAGAGGAAGCCACAGTCAAAATTTGCTTTGATCCACGAAGCGTAGGGCGCTGAAACCTGAAGTCCTGCTTCCGGAGAAACCACGGAGCAAACACACACCTGCACCCATGGCTGCAGCTACAAGTCCTGGGCACAACGGGTTTCACCTGCCCCGCGGGAACAGGGGGATCCAGCTCGGTTGGGTCATTTCTTTCCATCACCACCAAGCCACCACCAAGTGTACGCATCTACATGCCCACATCCTTGCATTGAGGAAGTCAATGTGCTTGATTAAATCATTCCGTATTTATGTGTTATTACTTACTCACACGGTTAAATTATTCTGTTTAACATCTTTTTCTTTAAAGTGATTAAAAGTCTAGGAATCAAAACCTATAATTTTTCACATGAGCAAACACTACAAGTGTTACTTACACTCTCAGAACTGAATTTGGTAAATGAAGTTGTCTCTTTCCTTCATTGAACAGGTATCTGACTGGAAGCAGAAAAGAGACAAAAACTTCCTGGAGTTTTGTAAATGATGACAATATTGGCCAAAGAGAGAAAGCAGGATTTGTCCACTGCATTGACCCAGTATATTTCAGTGAAGCTTAACAGCTCCATGGAGCTGACATTTGCTGCAATTTTAACTAACTTGTAAGTTAGTTAAGGAAAACCATGAAAAGTGTTCACTAGCTGATTTTCACAGGTTCTGAGGTGCCCACGCACCACGTCAGCTTCAGAAGGAGACTTACTCATCACCTCTGAAAAACAACCCAGGTGCACATTGCTTCCAGGTAAGCTGGACCAACACCTCCCAGCAGAAAGTAACATTACTGAAACACACACAGAAGGCTGCAAAGCCAGATAAAGTTCGACTCTTTTTTTTTTTTTTCCCCCCCAAATAAAGAACACTTTCTGCTTTCAGAAAATGAAAATCTTAACACCCACACATAAGCCTCAAAGCCAAAGAAAGGCAAGTCTTTTCAGAAACCCTCAGCTGCCCTCGGCCCCTAACCAGATACATGAGGCTGGTGAGATCCTGCGGACCAGGACTGGAAACAGCAATGGGACTTCCCACAGAGAAGCATGAATGAGCTTTTAACTACTAATTCACGTATTCCCAGTATCTGGTTTTCAGAAAGAAAATCATGCACCTATCACAAAGTGTACCCGTGTGCAGGCCACACATAAATAAAAAGCTTGTTCACAGGAGGAAGGCAGAGGAATCGCTTGCCTTCAAGGACAACTTAGCAATGCTTTTTTTTAAAACAAAAAGTTCCCTCAATTAAAAGTGTTTCTAAAGAGCAAGCAAAAATCATTAGCAGAAAAATTACCAGGAGCACTCTGACCTAAAGAGGTAAAAAGATTCCAGCCATGCACATACAAAATTTGCTCATTTGTAAGAGGAAATCAAAAACAAGCATATAAGCCACCAGACCACAGTTTCAGATCCCAAGCAGATCCAAGGCATTTTTAGGTTTACGACATTTCTCCAAGACCCTAGGGCCACCTTCTCACTCCCAATCTCCTCAGCAGCCCCAGGAACACTGCTTTTGAAGTCACATGATTTTCATTGCTCATCATGTTTAGGCAAGAGATTGCCACCCATCCCACCTAATGAGATAACCAAATCCAGCAAGATTATCTTAAAACATCTGGTCTAGGTTGCATTGAAACTTTTTTTTTTTCCTTAAAAGAGAGATACAAACCAATAGTTTCTGCTTGTCAGAATGGGACACGTGAAAGGACATTTCACACACGTTTTCCGGTGCACTCAGCTTCTTATTTCCCATTTGGTCCCATTTTCATGGATGTATCACACTGGTGGGTGTAAAATGAAGGGCCAAGAAAGTCTCGTCAGTGCTAATAAAATCATCCTAATTCCTTCTTAGACAACAGTTCTTGCAGTTGAAACCCATGAAGACATAACAGTAAGCACCCTTGCATATGAACACTCCAATAAAAATCACAATATGATTTGGACTTACTTCTTTGATGTAAATATGATACTCTTTAGACCTGGTGGGTTTAATGATCAATCATACAGAGGTACCCGCTCGCAAGCCACTCCTGAAGACAAGCCTCGGCCATGGATTTTTACAAAAACTAGCACAAAACAAAACTAAAGCCATCCATGCAAACAGAAGATTCATATCTCAAAGTTCAAGATGACACAGAAAACAAATTATGTGCAAGAACAGGGGCTTCCTCCCTCTCACAGCCACATTCAGAAATGCATGCAAATATTGTGAGCTTGCAGATTACCAATTTAGCAGTTGGTTTCATTTTGAGACCTTTTTGGAGGGGAAGTAATACATTAAATAGCAGTTCCTCCCAACCCACTTCCCATCGTCACCACACAAACAGACTCAGATTCTCAGGTTGACCAAAGCCATATCTGCAACAGAAAATGGGATTATAATGCGAATTTGCCTGAGAACATTTATATTATTTACCAAACCAGGAAAAAAAAAAAAAATCTGAGGCGAGCATACAACCTCAGACAAACTCCTTTTCATTGTTTCATAGAGCTACACTCTCCAGCCTACAATGGGTTTCCAAATTGCAGATTTAATGTGCTTTACCACATCTGCATGGAGGAAGTTTCTGCAACTGTACCAATAACCACTTCTTTCTCATTAAAATCATGTAGAGGGGAAAGTCATTTAAAAACTATACTTTACTTGGGAAAAGGTTGAATAATTTCTTTTTAATGACTTTAAGACAATCTATTCAGAAAAGATACCAACATCCTCCCTCTTTCAATCTCTGGCTGCTTTTCATTTGCATCAGTAAGACAAGTTCTGCCACATGGCTCAAACCTTTTTATAGACTAATCTTTCTACTGTCATTTTTTAATGTTAAATTAAACAGCAGAGATAAACAAGGGTATATATGTCATACATATATTTGTATATACATGAACATGTTGTATTTGACAGTTGCCTTCTCCACCTTTTCCATATCACTTGTTACCACTTTAGCTGAAAAAATCTTTGTAGCAGGATCCATGTCTTTCTATTCTTACTTGCACTTATATTCCAAATTTGATCAGAGTCTACAGTAACATAATGTTTATATGCAAAGGAACTATAATAAGAAATCACTCGCTATTCCTATTGTGTAGAAGGGCACATCTATGAAAATCTAAAGGAGCACATCAAAAGATAATTTATAAATTTGAGAGTTTAATGTATCCTGACAAAAGGCAGTGGAAACTGAGGCTGAGCCTGAAGAATTATCTGAAGTCTGCCACACTTTAACTACCAGTTCATAGCAGACAACTAAACTGTTATGAAAAAGCACAGAAACTGAGCTTTAATATTAAACATATGACCCAGCACACATAGGGAGACAGCCTGATGCATTCCACTGGTTTGCTTAGAGATGATGTAACTTTGCAGCAAAAACCAGATGCCATTATATGGTTTTGAAAATTTCAAGAAACGAAGAAAGCACTTGCAAATTAAAAAAAAAAAAAAAAAACACAACACACAACAACAACAAAACCAAAAAAAAAACCCAAAAAAACCCACCAACCACACCAAAAACCAACCAACCACACACCACCATCCAAATCCAGAAGACAAATTCTTTCAAACCAAACAACACATCCCTAATCATCTTCATGTTCATTTTGTTAGGGGTCTGTTAACATATACAGTGAAAACACAATTCATTCTCAGACCAAAAGTTTTGCAACTAAGAATCTATTTTTACAGTGTTGCCATTCAGTTTGTATTGATGAGTTTCCTCATAAGTGCTGGGGACCAAATTATTTCAGATTAGAAAATGATTTATTCTCTTATCAGCCACGAACTTCTTTTGACCTCTGAGTTTGAGCCAAGCCTGCTCTATGTGCCTGCAAGCTCTCAGTCACAGGAGTTACGTATTTCTCATGTTATGTGGTGCTAGAAGACCCCTTCAAAAAGCAGCACAACTCCCCTATGCTGAGGGCTGCGTGGATGAGTAAAGGAGGCACTTGTTAACCCACAGAGCTTATTATTCCTACGTCAAAGCATGACAGGTGGGCCCAGCAAGGAATTTCAAACAGCGCAATATTCATCTTGGTGTTATTTATGTCTTCTGGACCTCTGCATATTAAGAATTCAAATGTATTCTCACAAATTTGTGGGGTGGGAATCAAGGATTCTTGCTACAGTGTGTTATGAAGAAAAGGCAGAGAAGCAGGAATACATCAGTTACTCCCGGTTTGAGTAACTCTGTCTTTTAGGGCAGAGTCACTGAAGTCTCACTCAGGCACATCTTATTTATCAATAGCTTCGCCTCAGTAAGAACCCAGGAAAGACAGCAGGACAATTTATATAATTGACTGGATCAGTAGCTACACCTGTTATTAAGATTACTTGACACAAGCGATTAAACAACTACTTGCAGTTGTTCATACCCTGCCAATATTTTGCCATTTTGGCTGATTTATCTATGATGCATGACTGCCTCAGGCTGAGTGTTTTGGAAATGGTACAACTTTTTCCAAGAACAAGGTTAAGGGATATTATGCTTAAAATTCTTCAAGCCCTTCCTCTGAAAAAAACAAAAAACAAAACACCACACACCAAAAAAAACCCCCAAAAACCCAAACACACAAACCAAAAAACCAACCCTCCAGCCCTTCAAGCTTCAGAAGAACGTTTGAAATCTGGCAGTCTGGCTGTGGCTTTTGTCCCCACGAAAAACCTTCTGTCCCCAGATGTACCTCAAGTGAGCCCGTAGGTAACTGCAGTTTGCAAAGACAGTTCCTAACAAGGAGTGTGTGGCTTTCCGAAGTTGTTATTATGCTCTCAGCACAGTTTTCATAGGAAAGCAAGTGTTGCTTCTCGATTATAGTGTATTTCGCCTCCATCCCAATTAAAAACCATGTAGAACAGGAAATGAGACTGAAGTAACTAAATGAGTCTTCAAGGAAGAAAATGCAGTGAAGTTACAGATATCACACAAGTACCTCAGTAAAACATCTCTTGAAATAATGCAGACACCAGCCCAGGTGCCCACACAACAGCTTTGTCCAAGTAGCTCACATGCGCTGCCACCTATTATAATATTTTATTATTTATTTCCCAGCCTTCATGGCATTTTACCTCAAGCCGCCCTCCCGCAGCAGGGAAGCAGTTCTGCCCCCATCGCGGGTGAGAAACCAGCAAAGGGAAACACGTACCCGTAGTTACACAGAAATGCTGCACAGGAACAGGGAGCTCAACCCGACTGTGCAGGTCCTGGGCCAGCCTCGTCCCCCAGAGCCGAGGCAACCCACTGCCAATTCGCATCAGCACTTCCAGAAACACCTCACCAGCAAGTTAAGAAAACGCACCTCTTACCTGCCAAGTCTCCCAGTTTAAATTCTCAACTCCTTTTCTTTTTATTTTCTTCTGCTTCCAACACTGAAGGCAGGGAAGGGAAAGAAAAGAAGAAGAAAAAAAAAAATCAAAGGAAGAACCACAATTATCTCATTCAAAACCTTTTTCATATTCACTACAATGTTTTATTTCTGAGCAAAAATCTTAGGGAAATAAGCGAGGTTTCTCCACTTTTCACAAAATTCAGGTCAGACCCTTAGAAAAGCTCTCCCTAAAATACGAGATGCTGAACCTGAGTGCCAGACCTGCGGCATGAGGAGGAGTGGGGGATCTCGTTAAAGGAAAACTAAATTGAGGGAAGCAACAGGTATTAAGGAAAAGATGAGGACTAGGATCCCAGTAAAGCAAGATGTTTTTTCACAGAACTGTAGGAATATATGTAACTTTAATCAGAAGTTTGTGCTGAGACGGACAGAAACTCACACAGGAACCCCCCAGGGTCTGCAGAGGGGGCAAAAAATGAGAGAGAGGAGCAAGTGGGAAACTGAGCCACAGTCGGCTGAAATAGATAGAAAGACTGACAGCAATTTCAGTGGACTTGGGATCATACTTAAAGCAGCAGAAACTGAAAAAAAAAATTTAAAAAATAAAAAAATTTTAAAAATGCAGCAGGAACAGGGAGAATAAATGAGAGAGCAGATTAATAATTCCAATAAATATTATTAGCACAACTTAAGAACAGCTAGGGAATTGCAAAAGGAATGTTAGATTCTGTTCTTCAGGCTCATAAATCCTGGCTTGCTCCATCAAAATCAATGGAATAGTTTTAGATTTACATGAGTGTAACTAAGAACAAAATCAAATTAAAGAGTACCGAGTAACTGGAGAAAAACCAAGCATTATTGAGCGTTCCAACACTGGGAGGCACTCAGATACTATAGTGCTGAAGGCCACGTTAGTAGATTGATTAAATGATTGATCCATCAGTAGGAGATTTGTCCAATATGGGGAGGAAACAGAGAGCTCAAGTCAAGACTACTAATCAGCTATTATTTATATTTTCTGTATGCTACAAATATACAAAGGAGATGCCCTATAAAATTTGCAGTAATAATAATTCTCAATTTTTTTCCACTTGACATTAGTTCTAACATATTTCTTGTACATTTTAAAGGTGTTTTGTAAAAGTATTTTGAAAAAACTTTTCATAACAAAAGCCCAGGACCTTCAGGTTCTCATTTAGATCATCTCTCCTTCTTTGAGTCTTACAGACTGATACCAAGCACTACAAAGCCTAAACCCAGAGCCATTTATACTAGGACACATACACTGTTTTCCTTGGATGAACAGCTGAGACTTTCTCTACACTTCACTGCTAGGCTCATCGTGAATTTTGTATATGACAGTGTGAAAGCAGTGGTTTCTTTTCAACCGTTTTATGTTCCCACAAACAGACTAGTTTCTTTCAGACACCTACTTTCACTAATGCATTGCCATTCCGTACGGCATGTACACACTGCCTCTGTTCTAAAAACACAAACCTTAATAAAAATCAAAGCTCTTACCTGAGCTAATCTTTCTTACCTCTTATTTACTTCTTACTTCCTTCTAAAATCACTGCAATTATCGCAGTGTACCTAAGTCCTTACCACTGGGATTTCAAATTACTCAAACATAATCTAGTTTTATTACAAATTAAAAAAAAAAAATTCCCTCTAGTCTCCCTTTCCATGTTCAGTCTACAAAATCCACTCATTCCTAACGATACCTGCAACAAAGCTAGTCACATTTTGTGACATCTCTGTCACCCACATATGCACACATTTTTTCACTTTTTAGTATCTGGCCTACAGGCACAGAGAAGGCTACTACTAAGAACCCAGGGAAATCCATTTAAGCTCAAATTGTAGAGATTTATGTTTAAATAAGTGAAACAAGAGGTTCTATCTAGTTCCTGCTCCCACAAGTAGAATTAGATTAATAATTGCAAGTTCGGTTCCTGTATTCCAATTAGTAATCAGACCATTTTAAAAAAACCCCATATATTTGTTTGGGGTGTTTTCATTTGTTTGTTTGTTGTTGTTGTTTTCGTGGGGGCGTGTTTTGGTGGGTTTTGTGTTTGTTTGGTCTGGTGGTTTTTTATTTTTATTTTTTGGGTTTTTTTCTTTTAAGTAAGTTTATAAAAGATAAAATAATTTTACAAAGGCCCTTTAAGGGAGAATACCGATTTCTCTTCAGAGAAGATGATGTGCTTGGCTGGATTATTTTCTTGTAGGATCTATCCAGACTTTTGAAAGCGTAAGGCAACAAGAACAAGAAGGAACATTTCCTACAATGCTGTGGAGCAGTAAGCGGAGAAGTAAACCCTCCCATATGAAAGGTGCATTTGTGTTTCATATATGCGCATTTATAACAGCGCTATGTCAAACACAGCACGACACACAAAAACACTAACTTAGCATTCTTCTATTAGTTTGTATATCACTGATGACTGCAAAGACGCAGATCTTATTCCAAGGTCTAACGATCACAAGCACCATTATTACTATCATTATATGTCAACCTATTCTTAAACACAGTTTCAGAAAGAAACAACATTTTACAGCATTTCCCTGGAGCTACAATGTGTTCCGATTCCCAGCGGTTGGATGCAGTAGGATCAGAAAGGTGTGATCCAAAACGCTGTGGGAGAGAACTTCAGAAGGTTCCACCAAGATATTTATTTGAGCATGTTTGCTCATCCTTCTTCCTTAGACATTAGGCTCTTAACTATATTAAATCTATTACAGGTTAGTAAATAGGCCACCAGCACATGTACTTTCGACCAAAAACTAGAGCTCCGTGTCTTGGGCATAACAGCATTTCTACTTGAGAGTTATCATCTGCTGCATAGAGGAAATGAAGCAGAAAACTTGTTTGTAAGTTACCATTTCCCTTTCTTTCCTCTCCCAAAAATAAAAAAATTAAGACATTGTGAAAGGTTTACAGTAAGACCCATGCAAAACTTTCACCACAAAAATGTAAAAATCTCTCATGCTTCATTACAAATCTGAAAAACAAGACAGTATCAGCAGACAACTTTCACACAATGATTAAGAGTGTTAATATGGAAACTAAAGAAAAGCTCTGAGACTGAGAAAGAACTATGATTTTAAGAAGAAATTATTTGAATCAGCATGTTTTCACATGCTGTGTCCAGAAGTCAGGGAAAATTAATATTTTCAGAAACTGAAAACCGTCTCAATGAGCAAGAACTCTTGCAAACCAGTAAAAAAAAAGTAATTTACATACCCTCTCAGACAGCCCCAAATTTATGTTTAATAGCAATATATCTTTAGGTGCAAACAACTTGTCTCAATAGTTGGAAAAACTTCATAATTCAAGAGGATTTCAAGGTGGTTCTAGAAATCCTTCCGGAATTAGGGTCTAATTTATTATACATTTGAAAAGAAGCAACACAAAGTGCACCACCTATGTTATCCATCCACAAAAATAGCATCTGGGTTTCTGGTTCTATTTTTGTGGTCAGCAAGAGTTTACTCTAAAGCAGTCCAAATCACTTCAGTGATTCCACTGCCAAACAACCCCGGGATACTCGTTTTTCAGGGTCCTAGGTAGCAATTTCTCAAAGGCCGGGACTGTCTTCATGCAACTTGTCCCTGAAGTTCCTGCTGCAGTGGGTTTTCCAGTTCCCACCCGTGATTTCAGGGTACTGCTATCTGAAATGCTACAGTAGAACACTTGAAGACCTCTCAAGCTCTCATCTTTTTCTTCAGCATTGACAATATGCATTTAAGGAACAAAAGTACAAAGCTGGACACTTGGAATCAGAGAGTCATTTAGGTTGGAAAAGACCCTTAAGGCCAACTGTTGGACTCAGTCATCTAATGCTACCAAGCCCACCACTAAACCATGTCCCTAAGCACCAAATCTACATGTCTTTTAAACACCTCCAGGGACAGTGACTCACGCACTCCCTGGGCAGCCTGTTCCAATGCCTGACAGCCCTTTTGGTGAAGAAATTTCAACTTGAACCTACAAAAGACTGGAAGAGTAGCTCAAAAGGAATAAACTGCTCTGTTCACCCTTTAGTGAAGTGTTAACACTGATAACCCAAGAATGACAATAACGAGGTTGAAGTTTAAAATATTTAGAACCTCATATAAAGAAAACAAAACAAAAAGAACAGGTTGTATGAAGCACTATATGATTTCCCGCTCTGATGTAGGCACATGACATTTGAAAGACAGCATGTTTAGCCTCCTCCCATCTAACAAGGAACAAGCCTCACAGAGCCTAACACAGTACAACCACCACCCAGAGAAGAGAGGGATGAATTCAAGTGGCTCAAAGTTCAAAAATAACATCCCACTTAGCAACTTGCATGAGTGGAGCCGATTTTGCAGGCAAACTCAGAATGGCATTTACACCCTTTTCTACACTCCTCTGCTCTCACTACAATACTTGTACAGAAAATTTCTTAAATCAGATATGGCAGAACCACTAATAATCCACTTGCACTCTGAGTGAGCTTGGCTCAAACTGAATGAATTCAAACGAGAGCAGAAGCAAGCCACAGACTGCCAGATTTTTAATATCCTCATATTTTCTAGTAATGGCGTAATTGTAATTAATGTTTACTTTGTTGTGTATTCTATAGTTGAGCCTTTAGAGTCCTCTGGGATCCCTTTGAGATATACAGCACTATATAAATGTAAGTTGTTATTATCAAATAACAATCATCAGCCATTTAAATCATACAATAGCTACCTGATTATACTTAACTAAGTTAAAGTTCTAATAAAAATGATTATATATATAATCTAAATTAAAGATATTTTTCCCCAGTTCGAAGAACTTGAAAGTTCTTTGCATTAATGGGTATGCAAGTGCCCTGCAACACCTGAAGCCTGATTCTGCAGTACCGAAATCAGTTAGGATCTTTGCTGTTGCTTTCATTGGAAAGGTGATGCTTGCTAAAGAACTAAATAACTTAACAATTCTGCCCTTCTGAAGCAGTAAAATTAAGATTTATGTTGTTTCCCAAAATGATACAGTATTCATCCTTATCTCCAGTATTGATTCTGAAGCATCTATAAACAGCCATTTTGTCTGTATCACCAGTTTTATGTATGCTGTATGCCTGAGAAATTATTCCAACATAGCACAGAGATCCCCAGGCTTACACTAAACCAGTTAACCTGGTGTTGGTGCTGTCAATTTACAGCGTGTGGAACACGAAGAAGGCAGCTGACCCTTCCTCTCCATGGTCAGACCTCCTTACCTCCTCCTCTTCGATGATACATCCACAGGGACACTGCCTCCAAAATATTTACCCTTAGTCTTAAACATGAAATAAGCCATGAGATAACAACCATGAGAGACATCTTATGATGCAGTAGCTTCTGGAAGTGCTGTTGTCAGGCTCACTTCAAAACCCCCAAATCACACCATGAGCGATAAGGCACAGTGACATTTTATACATGAACTGTTGTAGAAGAATATTTACTTGGCTTTGAACTGTTAGAAATCACATCTTCAAGCTTTGAATCCACTGGGGAAAGAACTAATTTATCTGAAAGTTTAGCATATGAAAACATGACTCCAGGACTTCAGGTTAAAGAAAACCTTGCTTTTGCTCTCTCTTAATAAATACCATGAGACTGGGGGGTGGGGTGTGGGTGGAAATAAATCTTTTCTGGCTGACCTCTGCCAAGTCATTTCCCTTGCTTCAGGTTTCTCATCTGTGGAAGGCAGGTAACGATATTAACCTCGTTGCTGACGAATAGGGTTGTAGATGGGTCTACATTATATTTCAATGCTAATAGGTCATCTTGTGGACCTTTCAGTATCAATTAACAAAAAAAAAAATCCAGAGCCAGTGACCTGTTGGCAAGTGATGAGTAACCCAACTTAAATTCAGCTGCGGGGGTTAAGAACACAGCTCTGGATCCCTCCTGCAGAGATGGACGGACAGCCCTACACATCAGAAAGGCCTAATGGTGGATCATGCATTTTTGCTGAAAAGCATCTCTCTGTGCTGACTACAAAGGCAGGCTCAGATGACAATGTTCAAAATCTAATGACCTCAGAAAAGTGCCTAACATTTGGCTAATGTTAGTATGGATGAACCTGGAGTCATAATTTTAATCAGTTCTGGATTCCTCTGATTTTTTTTTTGGGGGGGGTGGGGAGGTGGAGCCTGTAGAATCTAAGGTTTGATCTGAAATTCCCTTCTTTTCTTGCCTCCTGCCCAAAATATTTTTTTTTAAACTGAGAAATTACAGTTGGTTGATTTTTACATGAAAAATCTACTAAAAACATTACCTTCAGAAAATAACTTCGACAATTTCTCCCACCAGAAGTAGAAATATTTTCTTTAAAAACTGGTATTTCAAAACAAAAATGTTCAATTTTCATGTTAAAAAAATGTTCATTTTCATTTTAAATGAAAATACCTGAAGTGAGAAAAGACTGCAAAACTTAAGAGAATTAACATCCAGTTCTCAAAGATGTGGGCTAAGATCACACTAGCTGAAGACCCCTCTCTCCAGCAACGCAAATAACGATGATGATAATATGCTGTAGACCTTTCACATACACTTAATGACTTCAGTGGCACTCAGCCAACTTCCACCAGCTGAGAATCTGTGACAGAAGCCCCAGCTGAAATCAGGGCTCCCTTGCAGAAATCTCTATACACACAAAGCAAGAGACAATCCTCACAAAACAGTTTGTAATCTAACAGGACAGCATAACCAAAAGACAAGAAGTAGAGATTGTTATTAAGGGGACCGTAAGTGCCTGTCATAAAGTGACAAGAAATCCGGGGAAAAGGCAGGCATGGATGTCTTGAGTTCTGAGCTCCCAGCATTAGTTGGGAACTAGTTCCTTTCTTAAGGCCATTTCTTGCAGTCAGGACAGAAGTAAAAATATAATAAATTAATAATAACCAAGCGTTTAAGTACAGTAGTCGGATATTAAAATTCCACATGTATCAGCTAACTTTGATTTAAAGTGTTACCCACTGGTCTTTCCTGCTTGCTGAAGCACATCGGTAGGGTTCTCCAGCTGCAGACAGCAGTGGATGATCATACCCAAATGCACGCACAGCTTTTCCCTGAAGCACAAGTCCTCCATCAGCACCAAGCCACCAGAAAGCACTGCCTTTGGTTTGACACATCTCTCTGTAATGTGCCACCAGAAGAGCAGGAGGTGCTACCCGTCAGTCGAGCCACAATACACCCTGACACACCAGTCAGTTACCAGGAGCTGGAAGGCTAAGTCAGGAGTGATATCTTGAAGTGGGAAAAGGCTTTGAGAGGTGTGGGGAGGAAACAAGAGAAGGGCGGGGGTGGTATGAGATCCATATTGTTGTTCTACTGGAAGGACACGGCATGTCATAACGAATTACCATTAATTTGCACCAGCAGTACAGTTAGATTGAGACCAGCAAGCGACAATGACAAGCAGCACTTGCAAGATCACATAATGAGGGGGCAAGGCTGTTTCACTGGAGCCGCTACACTCAATTAGTGGACAAGGCTTTTAATGCTGCTATGCACAACCAAAGCAATTTTGATTACTTAGAGCTAAGTCTCCCTTTAGAATGAGTCAGAAGCTGAAATCGTGGTTTGGTTTTTTTTTTTTTCTTTTAATATAATTTATCTACAGAGTATTTGAATGGTAATGAGCTATCTGAAAGCTAGACACATTAGCCTCTGTTCGTGCCTGAGTAATGCCAAAATATACTTTTCAAAGTAAGTTCAAACAGTATCTATTCCAGCAAATAAAACCAATAAAAAGACAGCAAGCAATCATTACTATGCCAAAAGAGAGGGCCAAATTTGGCTCTTATGACTTAACTCTGAAACTTTGGAAGAACAGCAAGAGTTTCATGAGTGTGCTTAGATTTAGAGTAGCAGCATGCTTTGCTCACATCTTCTTGCCCTTCTCCTGAGTAGTACATAAAATTTTCATTGTTCATTTATTTAATGCAGGTTTTGGACAGTTGATGTTTAAGAAGTATCAGTTGATCCTAAGAAACTCAAAAAATCTGAGCGAAGTCTGTTAACGTTCATTAAATTTTTCTGAGTTATTTCTACTAGCTTAGTCCAAATCTTAGTTTCCACTGCTGAAAGTGGAGTTGTACAAATAGCTGTGGCTTGAGGATACTTTTGATGGGCAAAAGAAGGTGCTGCCCACAGTTTAGAAGTAGATACTCCGAACAAGATGCTGCTGCCAAACTCTCCTTACCGTTGTGTCACAGGGATTAAAGTATTTGCCAAGATCAGGAGGATCTGAATTTAAATTAAACATGATTAGGAGCAAGGATCTGTGTATGCACCATATCCTAGTATCTGCCCTAACCAGTGACACATCAGGATCTACTTATCAGTCACTCCAGTTGAAGCTCTGCATAAGCACTTACATTTTCCTTGGCATAGGGAGCAGACCCCAGTTACCAGTTTTTCACAGGGATCAGCCTGCTCACAAACCTACAGAATTATTCTGTTTGTCCCTCCATGAACATGTATGTGTGAGTGTATGTATATATAAACTAAGAATGGAATATGAGAAGAGGAAAAACTACATTCGAGACCTTTCTTCAATTTAGGAAGAAAGAATATGAACATGGGTCTCCTATGTGCCTCTGAGCAGTCCTCAATGCTACGCTCTGTAGTTACTGAGTCTCCTTGGAAATCCCAAGAAATCAAAATGCTTTGTTTCATATGCATTTAAATGAATCATTTTGATATTCAGAATTTTATTTTCATCTTTATTTTGGCTGAAATTACTTATCAGATTTGACCCAAATTTCTGAAGAACTTCAGCTGCTTAGAAACTGAATTTTTGGATGCACAAATTTGTTTCTGTGGAAAAGACCTCCACCTAAACATGCAACGTTTCAGTACTTCATTGGGATGTCTTACAAGTGGGTGAAGTGGATTAGGGGAGTGGGTTACAGTTGAGAGAAAGGGATTCCTTATCAAGAGATTGTTTATCACTCACAGTCCTCTGTATCTGATCTAGCACAAAGCTGGATTTTTCCACTGGCCTCTGAAGCACCAGGTACTGCCCAGTTTTTGTGGCAGGGTACCCAAACCAACAGAGCAAACATATGATGCATTAAGGACACAAAGTGGATATAGGCTTTGCCTAAAGCACAGAACCAGGAACCTTTTAAACTGCTTCATTTTTCAGCTCCAGTACAGCTATGTATGTATAATTTAAGATTTGACTCAGCAGGGTAGCTGCATGCAATCAGCATTTTGTTTTTGTGAAGGTTCCCCCCTATTGCCCCTTAGACAGATTTTAACTGTCAGTATATTGGCCTTTTGAATTTTTGTTTTCATATACCATGAGCTATTTGAACATACATTATTATATACTAATCATCGCTTGTCCAATTTTTTTCAGTCTTACAGGCAACAGCAGAGAACAAGAAATGCAATTTAGTTAGAACTTCAAAGCAGTGTTTCGTTATCATCCAAACTCGGGCTCTTTTATGCTTCTCTCACTATTTGGTTTTAAAAGTGAAAGGAAACCAGTTGCTTAAATTTGTTCTTTCAAATTTCCACCCACCACCTCCTCCTCTCAAAGGAGGGGCTTTATGATAATAGATAGGCTGATCTTGAGATCAGTCACAGATAAAGATGTATTTACTGTCCTCAGATAGTCATAGTATTGCTTACACTCACATGAATTAAAGATTGCCTAAATCCTGCCTCTGAACATTTCCGAACTTTACAAAGATAGAGATCTATATTTGAATTTCATATCCATCTCATATCTCTATAGTAGGATGAACAAAAATACCCAATTCAGTTACACCTGAACTCTATAAAAACTGGATCTTCCAAGATTTGATGTCATCCTGTGGACTTGTGTACATAATGAACCGACCCTGAAAAACTAATGCAGAACAGCTCCACTCCACACTCACCCTTATTCCTTTTCAGGAGTGCCTTTGTATGGTTCAGGTTTGCTTTTTAAGTGGATTAAGCTGGACTCCATATGGCATTTTTAGTGGTGAAGCAAAGTGCCCACAACAGGAACTAGTGGAGAACAGTGTTGTGCTTCAGTACATAACCAAGCTTGTTCAATCACGACCTAATACAGGGTAATCCTGAATAATATAAGATGGAGTATAAAAAGATGCTGGGTGCTTGACGAAAAAAAAATCGCAGTGAAAAAAATAGATGGTTTACATTGTGCAGAAGGTCATATTACTGCAGATATTCAGAACGGCTCCTTTACAAATTAAAATACACAGATTTGCCATGTTGCCTATTTCTCAACTTAAATTCCAGACTTGAAAATCCCTATGCTACAGGTGCAGTGGGGATGGCATCTCAGTCAGCATAATCAGGATTGGTATGATGGACTTCTACTTTTCATATAATAGTTCTCCAACCATTACTAGTGGTCCTGGCTACTCCTCCTTGCTTATCCTCTCATCCCTTCCCCCTTTCTTTTTGATCAAACAGTCCAACCTGGACACAAGACAACTTTTGTTAAAATTCATTTCGTTCCATAAAAAGCAAAAGAAAATAAGCTTTGCCAAACAAAATTTGAAACAGCAAATCCACAAAATCTTTGACATTTAACTAAGAAACTACCAAAACAAGCAAAAACTATTTTAAACTTTCACACAATAGGAAAAGTTCATCTGGGCAGAGCAATTGGTAGTGGAGCAGAAAAAAAAGAAACTGAAAAGGTTAAGGTTTTTCTGTATAAAAATGGTAAGTCAAATACACACTCATGGGGACAGTTACACATATGTTTTTGAAAGAAAACTCTAACCTGGCATGATTAATTTTGGCCTTAGTTTTGTCAAAATACTGGAGCCCATATGGCACAGAGCAAATAATTTTACATTTTTATTTTAAACCTCTATGAGTTTTTCTTGTCTATTCCCTTCTCTTCCACCACATACACTGGCAGCCACTACCAATACGCCAAATGCCAAATCAACCCTGCAAGCTGGCTGGCACAAGCACCCTACAATACTGGCACACGTTTCCCCTTGCAGGGGGATTCTCTCTGAAACCCTGTGGCACATCCAAGCAGCCCTGCTTAGCAGCTGAGGACCCTGTCTACCCCAGTTGCATCAGCAACAGGGTGCCTTGACTGTGAACGTGCTGCCCATTTCACGACGCTTAAAACAGATAAAACAATGACACTTCGCACTGACGCATCGATTCCCCCTCCTGCTCCAAAGAATCAGTCTGCGCTTTGTAATATCTTTGTATCCAGCAACAGGGAAGTATTGCTGCTGCAGAAAGAGAGGATGCAAATCACTGCAACACGAGCCGGGGGGGGCTGAAAAAAGAGACTTCACTTGGGCGAGCTGAACAAACTCCTGCACCTAGACCTTGCTCCACGGAACATAAATGCCTAACTGGAGCAAAAGCACATCACTCCTTTGCCTCTTGTCCAAAAGACCTTCAGTGAGCTGGAGGGAAATCAGGAACATGGAAGGCTTTGCTGACCCTGTCAGGATTCAGACTAGTACTCAAGGCTCAAATACTAAATCATTCCCTTTGCTGCCCTTCCTGTGTTTTGTTTGGGTTGTTGTTGGTTTGGGTTGTTTTGTTTTGTTTTTCTTTCCATATGCATGTTGCTCTAACCCATGCCACAATCTTTTTTATATGCATATATATAAAGATGTTAATTAGGTATTTGTTCAGAGTACAACACAGCAAGCTCCTTAAATAAGAGAAGTAACACTACTTTTAGACAAAGACTCTGAATGAACATTGGAAAGTCAAGCACACTGTATGAAACCAAAGGTGCATATACCTTTTAATTTGTCTTCTGTACTTGTACATTAAGTTCATGGCCAAGGGTGAATCCAACCTCCCAGTGTGATACACATCCTCTGCAGCTACTGGAACTGTGCCCAGGATCTTCAAAATGGCCCTGATAGCAAGATCAGAATAATACTCCTTTTTCACTTGTAGCAGAAAGTGGTGAATCACTGTTCTGTGACAGCCTATTTTGAAGGACTTCGGGTGCATTTCTGAGAAAGAAAAATTTCTTGGGGTACACTTTCTGATCATGTACAAGCAAGAGGAGCTTCTGGAGGGATGCTGTGCAGCCACAGCTGCTCAGAGGTCCTCACATCAGCACAACATCTGCAAACGGAGAAAGACCCCACTCACTGCTCCTCCCTTGAGATGCGGTGAGGAGCTCAGAAGCTGCCAACAGCCTGTGATGCTGAGGAGATGGTCTGCAAAATTTGATACTACCTGAAGCTCCCAAAGTGCTGGAGGCTCCCTGCTGGGGTACACCACCTTGCCAAGGCCCAGCCAAGAGCTGACTGAGGAACAGGTAAGCGACGACTAACAATTTGATTACTCCCTGCCACACAGTGATGGTCAATCAAGACCGCTCAATCGCAACAAAGCTGGAAACTTTCCTCTCTAATAGGCTTATGGAGAGAGGGGGAAACTTCGGTCTCTTTAGCCACACAACACATACACAAGACACAGAGTTGTCTGCCTCTTCCCACATTACCAAGTTTTTGTTGGAGCAGCAACTCCACCTAACAAATGTAACTTTAACAACAGTAAAACAACCTAATAGCTTAGCATGCCAGGGGGCTAATGTGGTGGGCCATTTAACGCTGCACTAAATAGCCCTGGTTTGATTCTCATTGCCAAGTGCTGAACTGAGAATTGCAACTGCAGGAGCAGTTCCTAATTCATTAGTTAAAGGGGGTCATTGCTCATAGGGTGGGGAAGAGGAATGAAGGGGGGGAAGTATCAGACAACTCTAGACATTCAAAGTCGACAGAAGGTTGCACTCCTGAGAGATGCAGTATTTAGCTGAAAGCCTGACAAAGCTCTGCAGCTGGGAGGCCTGTGGTGGTTTTACTCAACACTAAAAAAGTTGCCATAAGACACTTGTAACCTGTATAATAGGCTTCGTGGGAACAAGGAAGCTGGGAATGAAAGGAAGGTGAAAACATCTTGCTAATAACACTGCAGTTGCGTTTCAACTGCCCCTCAAAACTGTACACCATGCAGGCTGCCAGCACAGCAAAGCAGCAGCAAAACAACCTGCCTTCCTATCTACATCTCCTAAAAAAACCAAACTCCTTAAGAGACCTGATTGCAAAGGAGATCACTTAAAAACTTAAAATGATACCGCAAAACAAGCCCAAATTTACCAGGTACCTCTGCAAAGCAAAAGCTTTATTCCCTGAACGTTAGAACCCTAAACCAACCGTTTTCTCTAATTTCTGCCATCACTCAGATCGGCCTTGAATTACCTCCTGATAGGCCTCCCATGTGCTTGCAGATGAGAGAGTGTAATGGGGATCTGTTAATTAACTAGAAGCAAAGTTGCACGGTGGGGATCAAACACTGGATGCGTCCTAAAACTCCCACAGAGAAGATGAAATGCAGCGCAAACTTTAAAGACTTCCCGTCATTAGCCAAG